>NW_026529453.1:0-188391 GCF_028500815.1 Rissa tridactyla | reverse complement strand
CGCGCCAGGCATAAAAATGGCCATACAGCTGGAGATGGGTCCCCCGCCCAAAGAGCCAGCAGGGAAAACTATGCCTTGTTCTAAAGCTCTTTGGGAACCGCTTGCGTAGCCCCACAGACCTGGGGGCTGCGGGCTTTCCTGCTGCCTTCAGACTCAAAGCCACCCTTTCCCACTTGGCGTCGCGCCAGGCACAAAAATGGCCTATGGCTGGAGATGGGTCCCATGCCCAAAGAGCCATCAGGGAAAACTATGCCTTGTTCTAAAGCTCTTTGGGAACTGCTTGGGTAGCCCCACAGACCTGGGGCTGCAGGCTTTGCTGCTGCCTTCAGCCTCGACACCACCCTTTCCCACTTGGCGCCGCATCAGGCACAAAAATGGCCATACGGCTGGAGATGGGTCCCCCGCCCAAAGAGCCAGCAGGGAAAACTATGCCTTGTTCTAAAGCTCTTTGGGAACCACTTGCGTAGCCCCACAGACCTGGGGGCTGCGGGCTTTCCTGCTGCCTTCAGCCTCAAAACCACCCTTTCCCACTTGGCGCCGCGCCAGGCACAAAAATGGCCATACGGCTGGAGATGGGTCCCCCACCCAAAGAGCCAGCAGGGAAAACTATGCCTTGTTCTAAAGCTCTTTGGGAACCGCTTGCGTAGCCCCACAGACCTGGGGGCTGCGGGCTTTCCTGCTGCCTTCAGCCTCAAAACCACCCTTTCCCACTACGCACCGCGCCAGGCATAAAAATAGCCATACGACTGGAGATGGGTCCCCCGCCCAAAGAGCCAGCAGGGAAAACTATGCCTTGTTCTAAAGCTCTTTGGGAACCGCTTGCGTAGCCCCACAGACCTGGGGGCTGCGGGCTTTCCTGCTGCCTTCAGCCTCGACACCACCCTTTCCCACTACGCACCGCGCCAGGCATAAAAATAGCCATACGACTGGAGATAGGTCCCCCGCCCAAAGAGCCAGCAGGGAAAACTATGCCTTGTTCTAAAGCTCTTTGGGAACCGCTTGCGTAGCCCCACAGACCTGGGGGCTGCAGGCTTTCCTGCTGCCTTCAGCCTCGACACCACCCTTTCCTACTTGGCGTTGCGCCAGGTACAAAAATGGCCTATGGCTGGAGATGGGTCCCATGCCCAAAGAGCCATCAGGGAAAACTATGCCTTGTTCTAAAGCTCTTTGGGAACCGCTTGCGTAGCCCCACAGACCTGGGGGCTGCGGGCTTTCCTGCTGCCTTCAGACTCAAAGCCACCCTTTCCCACTTGGCGTCGCGCCAGGCACAAAAATGGCCTATGGCTGGAGATGGGTCCCATGCCCAAAGAGCCATCAGGGAAAACTATGCCTTGTTCTAAAGCTCTTTGGGAACTGCTTGGGTAGCCCCACAGACCTGGGGCTGCAGGCTTTGCTGCTGCCTTCAGCCTCGACACCACCCTTTCCCACTTGGCGCCGCGCCAGGGACAAAAATGGCCATACAGCTGGAGATGGGTCCCCCGCCCAAAGAGCCAGCAGGGAAAACTATGCCTTGTTCTAAAGCTCTTTGGGAACCGCTTGCGTAGCCCCACAGACCTGGGGGCTGCGGGCTTTCCTGCTGCCTTCAGCCTCAAAACCACCCTTTCCCACTACGCACCGCGCCAGGCACAAAAATAGCCATACGGCTGGAGATGGGTCCCCCGCCCAGAGAGCCAGCAGGGAAAACTATGCCTTGTTCTAAAGCTCTTTGGGAACCGCTTGCGTAGCCCCACAGACCTGGGGGCTGCAGGCTTTCCTGCTGCCTTCAGCCTCGACACCACCCTTTCCTACTTGGCAATGCGCCAGGCACAAAAATGGCCATACGGCTGGAGATGGGTCCCCCGCCCAAAGAGCCAGCAGGGAAAACTATGCCTTGTTCTAAAGCTCTTTGGGAACCGCTTGCGTAGCCCCACAGACCTGGGGGCTGCGGGCTTTCCTGCTGCCTTCAGCCTCAAAGCCACCCTTTCCCACTTGGCGCCAGGCCAGGCACAAAAATGGCCATATGGCTGGAGATGGGTCCCCCGCCCAAGGAGGCAGCAGGGAAAACTATGCCTTGTTCTAAAGCTCTTTGGGAACCGCTTGCGTAGCCCCACAGACCTGGGGGCTGCAGGCTTTGCTGCTGCCTTCAGCCTCGACACCACCCTTTCCCACTTGGCGCCGCGCCAGGCACAAAAATTGCCAATGGCTGGAGATGGGTTCCCCGCCCAGAGAGCCAGGAGGGAAAATTATGCCTTGTTCTAAAGCTCTTTGGGAACCGCTTGGGTAGCCCCACAGACCTGGGGGCTGCGGGCTGTCTTGCTGCCTTCAGCCTCAAAGCCACCCTTTCCCACTTGGCGCCGCGCCAGGCACAAAAATGGCCATACGGCTGGAGATGGGTCCCCCGCCCAAAGAGCCAGCAGGGAAAACTATGCCTTGTTCTAAAGCTCTTTGGGAACCGCTTGCGTAGCCCCACAGACCTGGGGGCTGCGGGCTTTCCTGCTGTCTTCACCCTCAAAAACACACTTTCCCACTTGGCGCCCTATCAGGCACAAAAATGGCCATACGGCTGGAGATGGGTCCCCCGCCCAAAGAGCCAGCAGGGAAAACTATGCCTTGTTCTAAAGCTCTTTGGGAACAGCTTGCGTAGCCCCACAGACCTGGGGGCTGCGGGCTTTCCTGCTGCCTTCAGCCTCAAAGCCACCCTTTCCTACTTGGCGTTGCGCCAGGCACAAAAATGGCCTATGGCTGGAGATGGGTCCCCCGCCCAAAGAGCCAACAGGGAAAACTATGCCTTGTTCTAAAGCTCTTTGGGAACCGCTTGCGTAGCCCCACAGACCTGGGGGCTGCGGGCTTTCCTGCTGCCTTCACCCTCAAAAACACCCTTTCCCACTACGCACCGCGGCAGGCATAAAAATAGCCATACGACTGGAGATGTGTCCCCCGCCCAAAGAACAAGCAGGGAAAACTATGCCTTGTTCTAAAGCTCTTTGGGAACCGCTTGCGTAGCCCCACAGACCTGGTGGCTGCAGGCTTTCCTGCTGCCTTCAGCCTCGACACAACCCTTTCCCACTTGGCGCCGCGCTAGGCACAAAAATGGCCTATGGCTGGAGATGGGTCCCCCGCCCAAAGAGCCAGCAGGGAAAACTATGCCTTGTTCTAAAGCTCTTTGGGAACCGCTTGCGTAGCCCCACAGACCTGGGGGCTGCGGGCTTTCCTGCTGCCTTCAGCCTCAAAGGCACACTTTCCCACTTGGCGTCGCGCCAGGCACAAAAATGGCCATACGGCTGGAGATGCGTCCCCCGCCCAAAGAACAAGCAGGGAAAACTATGCCTTGTTCTAAAGCTCTTTGGGAACCGCTTGCTTGGCCCCACAGACCTGGGGGCTGCAGGCTTTCCTGCTGCCTTCAGCCTCGACAGCACCCTTTCCCACTTGGCGCCGCGCCAGGCACAAAAATGGCCTATGGCTGGAGATGGGTCCCATGCCCAAAGAGCCAGCAGGGAAAACTATGCCTTGTTCTAAAGCTCTTTGGGAACCGCTTGCGTAGCCCCACAGACCTTAGGGCTGCAGGCTTTGCTCCTGCCTTCAGCCTCGACACCACCCTTTCCCACTTGGCGCCGCGCCAGGCACAAAAATGGCCATACGGCTGGAGATGGGTCCCACGCCCAAAGAGCCATCAGGGAAAACTATGCCTTGTTCTAAAGCTCTTTGGGAACCGCTTGCGTAGCCCCACAGACCTGGGGGCTGCAGGCTTTCCTGCTGCCTTCAGCCTCGACAGCACCCTTTCCCACTTGGCACCGCGCCAAGCAAAAAAAATGGCCTATGGCTGGAGATGGGTCCCATGCCCAAAGAGCCAGCAGGGAAAACTATGCCTTGTTCTAAAGCTCTTTTGGAACCGCTTGCGTAGCCGCACAGACCTGGGGGCTGCAGGCTTTCCTGCTGCCTTCAGCCTCGACACCACCCTTTCCCACTTGGCGCCGCGCCAGGCACAAAAATGGCCTATGGCTGGAGATGGGTCCCATGCCCAAAGAGCCAGCAAGGAAAATTATGCCTTTTTCTAAAGCTCTTTGGGAACCGCTTGCGTAGCCCCACAGACCTGGGGGCTGCGGGCTTTCCTGCTGCCTTCAGCCTCAAAACCACCCTTTCCCACTACGCACCGCGCCAGGCATAAAAATAGCCATACGACTGGAGATGTGTCCCCCGCCCAAAGAACAAGCAGGGAAAACTATGCCTTGTTCTAAAGCTCTTTGGGAACCGCTTGCGTAGCCCCACAGACCTGGGGGCTGCAGGCTTTCCTGCTGCCTTCAGCCTCGACACCACCCTTTCCCACTTGGCGCCGCGCTAGGCACAAAAATGGCCTATGGCTGGAGATGGGTCCCCCGCCCAAAGAGCCAGCAGGGAAAACTATGCCTTGTTCTAAAGCTCTTTGGGAACCGCTTGCGTAGCCCCACAGACCTGGGGGCTGCGGGCTTTCCTGCTGCCTTCAGTCTCAAAGGCACCCTTTCCCACTTGGCGTCGCGCCAGGCACAAAAATGGCCTATGGCTGGAGATGGGTCCCATGCCCAAAGAGCCATCAGGGAAAACTATGCCTTGTTCTAAAGCTCTTTGGGAACCGCTTGCGTAGCCCCACAGACCTGGGGGCTGCAGGCTTTGCTGCTGCCTTCAGCCTCGACACCACCCTTTCCCACTTGGCGCCGCGCCAGGTACAAAAATGGCCTGTGGCTGGAGATGGGTCCCATGCCCAAAGAGCCATCAGGGAAAACTATGCCTTGTTCTAAAGCTCTTTGGGAACCGCTTGCGTAGCCCCACAGACCTGGGGGCTGCAGGCTTTGCTGCTGCCTTCAGCCTCAAAGCCACCCTTTCCCACTTGGCGTCGCGCTAGGCACAAAAATGGCCATACGGCTGGAGATGGGTCCCCCGCCCAAAGAGCCAGCAGGGAAAACTATGCCTTGTTCTAAAGCTCTTTGGGAACCGCTTGCATAGCCCCACAGACCTGGGGGCTACAGGCTTTCCTGCTGCCTTCAGGCTAAAAGCCACCCTTTCCCACTTGGCGCCCCGTCAGGCACAAAAATGGCCTATGGCTGGAGATGGGTCCCATACCCAAAGAGCCAGCAGGGAAAACTATGCCTTGTTCTAAAGCTCTTTTGGAACCGCTTGCGTAGCCGCACAGACCTGGGGGCTGCAGGCTTTCCTGCTGCCTTCAGCCTCGACACCACCCTTTCCCACTTGGCGCCGCGCCAGGCACAAAAATGGCCTATGGCTGGAGATGGGTCCCATGCCCAAAGAGCCAGCAAGGAAAATTATGCCTTTTTCTAAAGCTCTTTGGGAACCGCTTGCGTAGCCCCACAGACCTGGGGGCTACAGGCTTTCCTGCTGTCTTCAGCCTCGACAACACCCTTTCCCACTTGGCGCCTGCCAGGCACAAAAATGGCCTATGGCTGGAGATGGGTCCCCCGCCCAAAGAGCCAGCAGGGAAAACTATGCCTTGTTCTAAAGCTCTTTGGGAACCGCTTGCATAGCCCCACAGACCTGGGGGCTACAGGCTTTCCTGCTGTCTTCAGCCTCGACAACACCCTTTCCCACTTGGCGCCGCGCCAGGCACAAAAATGGCCTATGGCTGGAGATGGGTCCCCCGCCCAAAGAGCCAGCAGGGAAAACTATGCCTTGTTCTAAAGCTCTTTGGGAACCGCTTGCGTAGCCCCACAGACCTGGGGGCTGCGGGCTTTCCTGCTGCCTTCAGACTCGACACCACCCTTTCCGACTTGGCGCCGCGCCAGGCTCAAAAATGGCCATACGGCTGGAGATGGGTCCCCCGCCCAAAGAGCCAGCAGGGAAAACTATGCCTTGTTCTAAAGCTTTTGGGAACCGCTTTCGTAGCCCCACAGACCTGGGGGCTGCGGGCTTTCCTGCTGCCTTCAGCCTCGACACCACCCTTTCCCACTTGGCGCCGCGCCAGGCACAAAAATGCCCATACGGCTGGAGATGGGTCCCCCGCCCAAAGAGCCAGCAGGGAAAACTATGCCTTGTTCTAAAGCTCTTTGGGAACCGCTTGCTTGGCCCCACAGACCTGGGGGCTGCGGGCTTTCCTACTGCCTTCAGCCTCGACACCACCCTTTCCCACTTGGCGCCGCGCCAGGCTCAAAAATGGCCATACGGATGGAGATGTGTCCCCTGTCAAAAGAGCCAACAGGGAAAACTATGCCTTGTTCTAAAGCTCTTTGGGAACCACTTGCGTAGCCCCACAGACCTGGGGGCTGCGGGATTTCCTGCTGCCTTCAGCCTCGACACCACCCTTTCCCACTTGGCGCCGCGCCAGGCACAAAAATGGCCATACGGCTGGAGATGGGTCCCCCGCCCAAAGAGCCAGCAGGGAAAACTATGCCTTGTTCTAAAGCTCTTTGGGAACCGCTTGCGTAGCCCCACAGACCTGGGGACTGCGGGCTTTCCTGCTGCCTTCAGCCTCGACACCACCCTTTCCCACTTGGCGCCGTGCCAGGCACAAAAATGGCCATACGGCTGGAGATGGGTCCCCCGCCCAAAGAGCCAGCAGGGAAAACTATGCCTTGTTCTAAAGCTCTTTGGGAACCGCTTGCATAGCCCCACAGACCTGGGGGCTGCAGGCTTTCCTGCTGCCATCAGCCTCGACAGCACCCTTTCCCACTTGGCGCCGCGCCAGGCACAAAAATGGCCTATGGCTGGAGATGGGTCCCATGCCCAAAGAGCCATCAGGGAAAACTATGCCTTGTTCTAAAGCTCTTTGGGAACCGCTTGCGTAGCCGCACAGACCTGGGGGCTGCGGGCTTTCCTGCTGCATTCAGACTCGACACCACCCTTTTCGACTTGGCGCCGCGCCAGGCTCAAAAATGTCCATACGGCTGGAGATGGGTCCCATGCCCAAAGAGCCAGCAGGGAAAAATATGCCTTGTTCTAAAGGTCTTTGGGAACCACGTGCGTAGCCCCACAGACCTGGGGGCTGTGGGCTTTCCTGCTGCCTTCAGCCTCGACACCACCCTTTCCCACTTGGCGCCGCGCCAGGCACAAAAATGGCCATACGGCTGGAGATGGGTCCCCCGCCCAAAGAGCCAGCAGGGAAAACTATGCCTTGTTCTATAGCTCTTTGGGAACCGCATGCGTAGCCCCACAGACCTGGGGGCTGCGGGCTTTCCTGCTGCCTTCAGCCTCGACACCACCCTTTCCCACTTGGCGCCGCGCCAGGCACAAAAATGGCCATACGGCTGGAGATGGGTCCCCCGCCCAAAGAGCCAGCAGGGAAAACTATGCCTTGTTCTAAAGCTCTTTGGGAACCGCTTGCATAGCCCCACAGACCTGGGGGCTGCAGGCTTTCCTGCTGCCTTCAGGCTAAAAGCCACCCTTTCCCACTTGGCGCCCCGTCAGGCACAAAAATGGCCTATGGCTGGAGATGGGTCCCATGCCCAAAGAGCCAGCAGGGAAAACTATGCCTTGTTCTAAAGCTCTTTGGGAACCGCTTCCTTGGCCCCACAGACCTGGGGGCTGCAGGCTTTCCTGCTGCCTTCAGCCTCAAAACCACCCTTTCCCACTACGCACCGCGCCAGGCACAAAAATGGCCATACGGCTGGAGATGGGTCCCCCGCCCAAAGAGCCATCAGGGAAAACTATGCCTTGTTCTAAAGCTCTTTGGGAACCGCTTGCGTAGCCCCACAGACCTGGGGGCTGCAGGCTTTCCTGCTGCCTTCAGCCTCAAAGCCACCCTTTCCCACTTGGCGCCGCGCTAGGCACAAAAATGGCCTATGGCTGCAGATGGGTCTCCCTCCCAAAGAGCCAGCAGGGAAAACTATGCCTTGTTCTAAAGCTCTTTGGGAACCACTTGCGTAGCCCCACAGACCTGGGGGCTGTGGGCTTTCCTGCTGCCTTCAGCCTCGACACCACCCTTTCCCACTTGGCGCTGGGCCAGGCACAAAAATGGCCATACGGCTGGAGATGGGTCCCCCGCCCAAAGAGCCAGCAGGGAAAACTATGCCTTGTTCTAAAGCTCTTTGGGAACCGCTTGCGTAGGCCCACAGACCTGGGGGCTGTGGGCTTTCCTGCTGCCTTCAGCGTCGACACCACCCTTTCCCACTTGGCGCCCCATCAGGCACAAAAATGGCCTATGGCTGGAGATGGGTCCAATGCCCTAAGAGCCATCAGGGAAAACTATGCCTTGTTCTAAAGCGCTTTGGGAACTGCTTGCGTAGCCCCACAGACCTGGGTGCTGCAGGCTCTCCTGCTGCCTTCAGCCTCGACACCACCCTTTCCCACTTGGCGCCGCGCCAGGCTCAAAAATGGCCATAGGGCTGGAGATGGGTCCCATGCCCAAAGAGCCAGCAGGGAAAACTATGCCTTGTTCTAAAGCTCTTTGGGAACCACTTGCGTAGACCCACAGACCTGGGGGCTGCAGGCTTTCCTGCTGCCTTCAGCCTCGACACCACCCTTTCCCACTTGGCGCCGCGCCAGGCACAAAAATGGCCTATGGTTGGAGATGGGTCCCCCGCCCAAAGAGCCAGCAGGGAAAACTATGCCTTGTTCTAAAGCTCTTTGGGAACCGCTTGCTTGGCCCCACAGACCTGGGGGCTGCGGGCTTTCCTGCTGCCTTCAGCCTCAAAACCACCCTTTCCCACTACGCACCGCGCCAGGCACAAAAATGGCCATACGGCTGGAGATGGGTCCCCCGCCCAAAGAGCCAGCAGGGAAAACTATGCCTTGTTCTAAATCCCTTTGGGAACCACTTGCGTAGCCCCACAGACCTGGGGGCTGCAGGCTTTCCTGCTGCCTTCATGTTCGACAACACCCTTTCCCACTTGGCGCCGCGCCAGGCACAAAAATGGCCATACGGCTGGAGATGGGTCCCCCCGCCCAAAGAGCCTGCAGGGAAAACTTTGTCTACAGTCAGTCAAGGTCGACGTACTCAACACTGATAAGAAAGATCACATGTGTTCTTGTGGTGAGGGATATCAAGTGGAAATCCTTCTCGCGGAGTGGTCAAGCGATTTAAACTTTTCATCATAATCCAAAGTCTAACATGCAAAACAATTGTCTAAGCAAAGCACAATACAGTGAGTATTAGTAAAACAACAACAGAGTGAAGCATCTTGTTATAAAGTCCTGTAACTGTCGGTGACCATCCAAAAAGAGTATCTCCCCATCTGTGTCCTCCGCCTCTCTTCACTCTTTCCAACGCTTGGTGTATTTCTTCAACCTGATGATGGACGGTAATCAAAGTTGTCTGTCTATTTTCTTGGGCCTCTTTCAAGAGTCGCTTCAATTCATTGTGTTTTAGCAGCTTCTTCACCAGGGAGAGATTCATTCTGATAGGGGCAGGCAACAATCTCGAATCAACGTATAATTAGGTTGTAGCAATTGAAAAGACGTAACAGGAGCTTAAAAATTGAAGTCGCATCCCGTAACTTTGTGTTAGTAAAGTTCAAACACAAAGATTTGAGTGATTACTATGTCATCTCTGAATACAAGACTACAGGGAGACCTCATGCTAACGCACCCTTTCCCAATATAGTCAAGCACAGTCTCTGGGGTTTCATCGGGATGTGTCTCAAAGTGACAAACATTCTGGTTGGTGTCAAGACAAAGGTCTTGTGCTTTGAGAGTATTACTCTCACAAATGAATCCTTGTTGGTCTCGTGAAACGCATGCGTCAACATCAGCAGTTTGCCATTTAGTCTCATTTTGTCGTGCCCAACCTCTGTGCTGTGTTGGATAGAGTAGAGCTCCTTGGTGATTCAACCCCAGTGCGATGATTGGGTATATGGTGTATACTGAGGCATTGCGTATCGTTAAGACAAAAGCTGTGGCTTTGCTCTCAGTGGGATCGTAGGTGAAATTAACCAGATACCACCTGGACTGAAATTTTTTCTCAAATTCAATTGCGTTATCCCATATTACTTTTCGAATTTCGGTGGGCAAGGTGCCTTCTTTACCTTCCCTTATGATTGCGGCTGTCATAGATTGCATCCACAATTGGGCTTGGATACAACTAAGAGCCAAGGAAACATTGCTTTGAGTTGTACCAAGTGCATCTGTGATCAGCTGATGGTCTTTTTCACCCGTTTCTTCCCATTGAGGCAATATATTCGATAAAAGCCGTTGGTGGTTTCCCAATGCTAATAGAGAGGACCGTAGGGGATGTCTTAATTTGTCCAGATCAGTAGCGGTTGTGACTAGTTTGTTGGCAAGTATCTCAGCATCTATACTATTCAAGACTCCCAGGCCTGTTCCTAAGATACCAGTCGCATCCCTCTTCCGTCCGTGTGAAGTGGCAAGAGTTCGTTTGCGTAACCATGCTGACCATTCTGCATAAGATGTACTCAGGAATGGTGAGCAGGTGGGTTTGATCGCAGAGATTTTAATCTGCATTGACAATTCTGCTCGTTTGAGGGAATATGTGGGATTAAACAGTACCTGTTGTTGACCTGTGTGTGTTTAATAACGTAAGGGCCAATGTTGAAAATGTAAGGAGTTAATCTAATGGAGGGCTTAGAAAAGAGAGAGGTGTTTTTTTTTTTTCTCTTAGAAGAGAGAGCCTTTGAGAGTTTGTGGGGTGTAGGTTCTGGAGTCATTTCAGCAAGTTCAGGTGTATTTGAGTCAATCATAAATTCAAATAACAATTCTGTGCCCTTGTAGCCCCAAATACAGTACACTACTGTAGGTTTGATGAAAGTGAAATTGTGCCAGCAATCTGAATTTGGCTCCATAATTTTGTAACAATCAGTGTTGTATTTGTCCGCTTTGGTAGAGTCTACATAGATGGTTTTAATTACAGTTGGCCTGTGGTGATTAGACCCGTTGATAAATTGGCAACCAATGTGTGTTCTTGTGGAATAATTACTAAATTGGCCAAGAATACAAAAATACAGCATTGTTCACACATTAAGGAAAGTCATAAAATCAAGAGGCTTCTGAGGTAGAATACAGCCGCAGCTAGCACACGAAGAATGCAACAGCTGTGATTCCCTGTACAAGGTTGTTTGCGAAACTACACGAGGGATGGAACGGAACGCGCTTGTTCCGTGGCCTTCCCTTGTGACGAATAGCAGATATGGGGACGAGATGGTACTACGGAACTGATAAGCGGCCTACACGCCACCCGAGCCAACATTTCGTCAAATGTTGATGAAATGCTGTCCTTTTGTGCGAACTTTGCTCACCACAATGTACCAAAACACACCTCCATCCCGGAGGCTATCCGCCCCCGAGGTGTGAACACTCCTCCTTGAGTACATTAATCATAATAAAAGTACATATGACTGAAGTCACTCAAACTCCACTTTGAAGTTAAAAAAATAATATAAAAATAGCCCAAGAGAGGGGGAATGTCTGGGAAGACACCATCGCGAAGAATTCCACCGCTGTTTTCTGGGATCAGTCGACGGGCTGAGCCTTTCTTCCCCCGCATAGGGACGCCTTTGGGTAAGACTTTGATTACACCGAGCGCTTTCTCGGGGACTCTAGAAATTTCTCTAGAGAATCTCTACCCTACATTATAGCCAGGCTGTATCGTTTATAATTTTGTCGCGCGTTTGTCTATTTAACAATGTCTTTATTTGCACGTGCTTTGCAGACAGTGTATTTATCACCGGCAATCCTAAAGAACCTGTATATCTGTTGTTTAAATAAACTGCACTGTTTCAGTAGCTAGTCGTTTCGCTTTCTCACTGAACGCGACCAAAACTTGAGAGAGGCCGTGCTGGTTCAGGAGCACGACTAGACTGAAGGTGCAGCCCACTATTAGTGTCTCCAAATCGTAATAGTTTAACACATATTAAACGCGATTGGCCTGATAGTGCTGAATAGGACACCTTTCCCACCCTTTCCCACTACGCACCGCGCCAGGCATAAAAATAGCCATACGGCTGGAGATGGGTCCCCCGCCCAAAGAGCCAGCAGGGAAAACTATGCCTTGTTCTAAAGCTCTTTGGGAACCGCTTGCGTAGCCCCACAGACCTGGGGGCTGCGGGCTTTCCTGCTGCCTTCAGCCTTGACACCACCCTTTCCCACTTGGCGTCGCGCCAGGCACAAAAATGGCCTATGGCTGGAGATGGGTCCCCCGCCCAAAGAGCCAGCAGGGAAAACTATGCCTTGTTCTAAAGCACTTTGGGAACCGCTTGCTTGGCCCCACAGACCTGGGGGCTGCGGGCTTTCCTGCTGCCTTCAGCCTCAAAGCCACCCTTTCCACTTGGCGCCGCATCAGGCACAAAAATGGCCATACGGCTGGAGATGGGTCTCCCGCCCAAAGAGCCGGCAGGGAAAACTATGCCTTGTTCTAAAGCTCTTTGGGAGCCGCTTGCGTAGCCCCACAGACCTGGGGGCTGCAGGCTTTCCTGCTGCCTTCAGCCTAAAAGCAACCCTTTCCCACTTGGCGCCGCGCCAGGCACAAAAATGGCCTATGGCTGGAGATGGGTCTCCCGCCCAAAGAGCCAGCAGGGAAAACTATGCCTTGTTCTAAAGCTCTTTGGGAACCGCTTGCGTAGCCCCACAGACCTGGGGGCTGCAGGCTTTCCTGCTGCCTTCAGCCTCGACACCACCCTTTCCCACTTGGCGCCGCGCCAGGCACAAAAATGGCCATACGGCTGGAGATGGGTCCCCTGCCAAAAGAGCCATCAGGGAAAACTATGCCTTGTTCTAAAGCTCTTTGGGAACCGCTTGCGTAGCCCCACAGACCTGGGGGATGCGGGCTTTGCTGCTGCCTTCAGCCTCGACAGCACCCTTTCCCACTTGGCACTGCGCCAGGCACAAAAATGGCCTATGGCTGGAGATGGGTCTCCCGCGCAAAGAACAAGCAGGGAAAACTATGCCTTGTTCTAAAGCTCTTTGGGAACCACTTGCGTAGCCCAACAGACCTGGCGGCTGCGGGCTTTCCTGCTGCCTTCAGCCTCAAAACCACCCTTTCCCACTACGCACCGCGCCAGGCATAAAAATAGCCATACGGCTGGAGATGGGTCCCCCGCCCAAAGAGCCAGCAGGGAAAACTATGCCTTGTTCTAAAGCTCTTTGGGAACCGCTTGCGTAGCCGCACAGACCTGGGGGCTGCAGGCTTTCCTGCTGCCTTCAGCCTCGACACCACCCTTTCCCACTTGGCGCCGCGCCAGGCACAAAAATGGCCTATGGCTGGAGATGGGTCCCATGCCCAAAGAGCCAGCAAGGAAAATTATGCCTTGTTCTAAAGGTCTTTGGGAACCGCTTGCGTAGCCCCACAGACCTGGGGGCTGTGGGCTTTCCTGCTGCCTTCAGCCTCAAAGCCACCCTTTCCCACTTGGCCCCACGCCAGGCACAAAAATGGCCATACGGCTGGAGATGGGTCCCCCGCCCAAAGAACAAGCAGGGAAAACTATGCCTTGTTCTAAAGCTCTTTGGGAACCGCTTGCGTAGCCCCACAGACCTGGGGGCTGTGGGCTTTCCTGCTGCCTTCAGCCTCGACACCACCCTTTCCCACTTGGCGCCACGCCAGGCACAAAAATGGCCATACGGCTGGAGATGGGTCCCCCGCCCAAAGAGCCGGCAGGGAAAACTATGCCTTGTTCTAAAGCTCTTTGGGAACCGCTTGCGTAGCCCCACAGACCTGGGGGCTGCGGGCTTTCCTGCTGCCTTCAGACTCGACAACACCCTTTCCGACTTGGCGCCGCGCCAGGCTCAAAAATGGCCATACGGCTGGAGATGGGTCCCCCGCCCAAAGAGCCAGCAGGGAAAACTATGCCTTGTTCTAAAGCTCTTTGGGAACCGCTTTCGTAGCCCCACAGACCTGGGGGCTGCAGGCTTTCCTGCTGCCTTCAGCCTCGACAGCACCCTTTCCCACTTGGCGCCGCATCAGGCACAAAAATGGCCTATGGCTGGAGATGGGTCCCATGCCCAAAGAGCCAGCAGGGAAAACTATGCCTTGTTCTAAAGCTCTTTGGGAACCGCTTGCGTAGCCCCACAGACCTGGGGGCTGCGGGCTTTGCTGCTGCCTTCAGCCTCGACACCACCCTTTCCCACTTGGCGCCGCGCCAGGCACAAAAATGGCCATACGGCTGGAGATGGGTCCCCCGCCCAAAGAGCCAGCAGGGAAAACTATGCCTTGTTCTAAAGCTCTTTGGGAACCGCTTGCATAGCCCCACAGACCTGGGGGCTGCGGGCTTTCCTACTGCCTTCAGCCTCGACACCACCCTTTCCCACTTGGCGCCGCGCCAGGCTCAAAAATGGCCATACGGCTGGAGATGTGTCCCCTGTCAAAAGAGCCAACAGGGAAAACTATGCCTTGTTCTAAAGCTCTTTGGGAACCACTTGCGTAGCCCCACAGACCTGGGGGCTGCGGGCTTTCCTGCTGCCTTCAGCCTCGACACCACCCTTTCCCACTTGGCGCCGCGCCAGGCACAAAAATGGCCATACGGCTGGAGATGGGTCCCCCGCCCAAAGAACAAGCAGGGAAAACTATGCCTTGTTCTAAAGCTCTTTGGGAACCGCTTGCGTAGCCCCACAGACCTGGGGGCTGCGGGCTTTCCTGCTGCCTTCAGGCTCGACACCACCCTTTCCCACTTGGCGCCGCGCCAGGCACAAAAATGGCCATACGGCTGGAGATGGGTCCCCCGCCCAAAGAGCCAGCAGGGAAAACTATGCCTTGTTCTAAAGCTCTTTGGGAACCGCTTGCATAGCCCCACAGACCTGGTGGCTGCAGGCTTTCCTGCTGCCATCAGCCTCGACAGCACCCTTTCCAACTTGGCGCCGAGCCAGGCACAAAAATGGCCTATGGCTGGAGATGGGTCCCATGCCCAAAGAGCCATCAGGGAAAACTATGCCTTGTTCTAAAGCTCTTTGGGAACCGCTTGCGTAGCCGCACAGACCTGGGGGCTGCGGGCTTTCCTGCTGCATTCAGACTCGACACCACCCTTTTCGACTTGGCGCCGCGCCAGGCTCAAAAATGGCCTATGGCTGGAGATGGGTCCCATGCCCAAAGAGCCATCAGGGAAAACTATGCCTTGTTCTAAAGCTCTTTGGGAACCGCTTGCGTAGCCCCACAGACCTGGGGTCTGCAGGCTTTGCTGCTGCCTTCAGCCTCAAAGCCACCCTTTCCCACTTGGCGTCGCGCCAGGCACAAAAATGGCCATACGGCTGGAGATGGGTCCCCCGCCCAAAGAGCCAGCAGGGAAAACTATGCCTTGTTCTAAAGCTCTTTGGGAACCGCTTGCGTAGCCGCACAGACCTGGGGGCTGCAGGCTTTCCTGCTGCCTTCAGCCTCGACACCACCCTTTCCCACTTGGCGCCGCGCCAGGCACAAAAATGGCCTATGGCTGGAGATGGGTCCCATGCCCAAAGAGCCAGCAGGGAAAATTATGCCTTGTTCTAAAGGTCTTTGGGAACCGCTTGCGTAGCCCCACAGACCTGGGGGCTGTGGGCTTTCCTGCTGCCTTCAGCCTCAAAGCCACCCTTTCCCACTTGGCCCCACGCCAGGCACAAAAATGGCCATACGGCTGGAGATGGGTCCCCCGCCCAAAGAACAAGCAGGGAAAACTATGCCTTGTTCTAAAGCTCTTTGGGAACCGCTTGCGTAGCCCCACAGACCTGGGGGCTGTGGGCTTTCCTGCTGCCTTCAGCCTCGACACCACCCTTTCCCACTTGGCGCCACGCCAGGCACAAAAATGGCCATACGGCTGGAGATGGGTCCCCCGCCCAAAGAGCCGGCAGGGAAAACTATGCCTTGTTCTAAAGCTCTTTGGGAACCGCTTGCGTAGCCCCACAGACCTGGGGGCTGCGGGCTTTCCTGCTGCCTTCAGACTCGACACCACCCTTTCCGACTTGGCGCCGCGCCAGGCTCAAAAATGGCCATACGGCTGGAGATGGGTCCCCCGCCCAAAGAGCCAGCAGGGAAAACTATGCCTTGTTCTAAAGCTCTTTGGGAACCGCTTTCGTAGCCCCACAGACCTGGGGGCTGCAGGCTTTCCTGCTGCCTTCAGCCTCGACAGCACCCTTTCCCACTTGGCGCCGCATCAGGCACAAAAATGGCCTATGGCTGGAGATGGGTCCCATGCCCAAAGAGCCAGCAGGGAAAACTATGCCTTGTTCTAAAGCTCTTTGGGAACCGCTTGCGTAGCCCCACAGACCTGGGGGCTGCGGGCTTTGCTGCTGCCTTCAACCTCGACACCACCCTTTCCCACTTGGCGCCGCGCCAGGCACAAAAATGGCCATACGGCTGGAGATGGGTCCCCCGCCCAAAGAGCCAGCAGGGAAAACTATGCCTTGTTCTAAAGCTCTTTGGGAACCGCTTGCGTAGCCCCACAGACCTGGGGGCTGCAGGCTTTCCTACTGCCTTCAGCCTCGACACCACCCTTTCCCACTTGGCGCCGCGCCAGGCTCAAAAATGGCCATACGGCTGGAGATGTGTCCCCTGTCAAAAGAGCCAACAGGGAAAACTATGCCTTGTTCTAAAGCTCTTTGGGAACCACTTGCGTAGCCCCACAGACCTGGGGGCTGCGGGCTTTCCTGCTGCCTTCAGCCTCGACACCACCCTTTCCCACTTGGCGCCGCGCCAGGCACAAAAATGGCCATACGGCTGGAGATGGGTCCCCGGCCCAAAGAACAAGCAGGGAAAACTATGCCTTGTTCTAAAGCTCTTTGGGAACCGCTTGCGTAGCCCCACAGACCTGGGGGCTGCGGGCTTTCCTGCTGCCTTCAGGCTCGACACCACCCTTTCCCACTTGGCGCCGCGCCAGGCACAAAAATGGCCATACGGCTGGAGATGGGTCCCCCGCCCAAAGAGCCAGCAGGGAAAACTATGCCTTGTTCTAAAGCTCTTTGGGAACCGCTTGCATAGCCCCACAGACCTGGGGGCTGCAGGCTTTCCTGCTGCCATCAGCCTCGACAGCACCCTTTCCAACTTGGCGCCGCGCCAGGCACAAAAATGGCCTATGGCTGGAGATGGGTCCCATGCCCAAAGAGCCAGCAGGGAAAACTATGCCTTGTTCTAAAGCTCTTTGGGAACCGCTTGCGTAGCCGCACAGACCTGGGGGCTGCGGGCTTTCCTGCTGCATTCAGACTCGACACCACCCTTTTCGACTTGGCGCCGCGCCAGGCTCAAAAATGGCCTATGGCTGGAGATGGGTCCCATGCCCAAAGAGCCATCAGGGAAAACTATGCCTTGTTCTAAAGCTCTTTGGGAACCGCTTGCGTAGCCGCACAGACCTGGGGGCTGCGGGCTTTCCTGCTGCCTTCAGACTCGACACCACCCTTTCCGACTTGGCGCCGCGCCAGGCTCAAAAATGGCCATACGGCTGGAGATGGGTCCCCCGCCCAAAGAGCCAGCAGGGAAAACTATGCCTTGTTCTAAAGCTCTTTGGGAACCGCTTGCGTAGCCGCACAGACCTGGGGGCTGCGGGCTTTCCTGCTGCCTTCAGACTCGACACCACCCTTTCCGACTTGGCGCCGCGCCAGGCTCAAAAATGGCCATACGGCTGGAGATGGGTCCCCCGACCTAAGAGCCAGCAGGGAAAACTATGCCTTGTTCTAAAGCTCTTTGGGAACCGCTTTCGTAGCCCCACAGACCTGGGGGCTGCAGGCTTTCCTGCTGCCTTCAGCCTCGACACCACCCTTTCCCACTTGGCGCCGCGCCAGGCACAAAAATGGCCATACGGCTGGAGATGGGTCCCCCGCCCAAAGAGCCAGCAGGGAAAACTATGGCTTGTTCTAAAGCTCTTTGGGAACTGCTTGCGTAGCCCCACAGACCTGGGGGCTGCGGGCTTTCCTGCTGCCTTCAGCCTCGACACCACCATTTCCCACTTGGCGCCGCGCCAGGCACAAAAATGGCCATACGGCTGGAGATGGGTCCCCCGCCCAAAGAGCCATCAGGGAAAACTATGCCTTGTTCTAAAGCTCTTTGGGAACCGCTTGCATAGCCCCACAGACCTGGGGGCTGCAGGCTTTCCTGCTGCCTTCAGGCTAAAAGCCACCCTTTCCCACTTGGCGCCCCGTCAGGCAGAAAAATGGCCTATGGCTGGAGATGGGTCCCATGCCCAAAGAGCCAGCAGGGAAAACTAAGCCTTGTTCTAAAGCTCTTTGGGAACCGCTTCCTTGGCCCCACAGACCTGGGGGCTGCAGGCTTTCCTGCTGCCTTCAGCCTCAAAACCACCCTTTCCCACTACGCACCGGGCCAGGCACAAAAATGGCCATACGGCTGGAGATGGGTCCCCCGCCCAAAGAGCCATCAGGGAAAACTATGCCTTGTTCTAAAGCTCTTTGGGAACCGCTTGCTTGGCCCCACAGACCTGGGGGCTGCGGGCTTTCCTGCTGCCTTCAGCCTCAAAACCACCCTTTCCCACTACGCACCGCGCCAGGCACAAAAATGGCCATACGGCTGGAGATGGGTCCCCCGCCCAAAGAGCCAGCAGGGAAAACTATGCCTTGTTCTAAAGCTCTTTGGGAACCGCTTGCGTAGCCCCACAGACCTGGGGGCTGCGGGCTTTCCTGCTGCCTTCAGCCTCGACACCACCCTTTCCCACTTGGCGCCGCGCCAGGCACAAAAGTGGCCATACGGCTGGAGATGGGTCCCCCGCCCAAAGAGCCAGCAGGGAAAACTATGCCTTGTTCTAAAGCTCTTTGGGAACCGCTTGCGTAGCCGCACAGACCTGGGGGCTGCGGGCTTTCCTGCTGCCTTCAGCCACGACACCACCCTTTCCCACTTGGCGCCGCGCCAGGCACAAAAATGGCCATACGGCTGGAGATGGGTCCCCCGCCCAAAGAGCCAGCAGGGAAAACTATGCCTTGTTCTAAAGCTCTTTGGGAACCGCTTGCATAGCCCCACAGACCTGGGGGCTGCAGGCTTTCCTACTGCCTTCAGCCTCGACACCACCCTTTCCCACTTGGCGCCGCACCAGGCTCAAAAATGGCCATACGGCTGGAGATGGGTCCCCTGCCCAAAGAGCCAGCAGGGAAAACTATGCCTTGTTCTAAAGCTCTTTGGGAACCACTTGCGTAGCCCCACAGACCTGGGGGCTGCGGGCTTTCCTGCTGCATTCAGACTCGACACCACCCTTTTCGACTTGGCGCCGCGCCAGGCTCAAAAATGTCCATACGGCTGGAGATGGGTCCCATGCCCAAAGAGCCAGCAGGGAAAACTATGCCTTGTTCTAAAGGTCTTTGGGAACCGCTTGCGTAGCCCCACAGACCTGGGGGCTGCGGGCTTTCCTGCTGCCTTCAGCCTCGACACCACCCTTTCCCACTTGGCGCCGCGCCAGGCACAAAAATGGCCATACGGCTGGAGATGGGTCCCCCGCCCAAAGAGCCATCAGGGAAAACTATGCCTTGTTCTATAGCTCTTTGGGAACCGCTTGCATAGCCCCACAGACCTGGGGGCTGCAGGCTTTCCTGCTGCCTTCAGGCTAAAAGCCACCCTTTCCCACTTGGCGCCCCGTCAGGCACAAAAATGGCCTATGGCTGGAGATGGGTCCCATGCCCAAAGAGCCAGCAGGGAAAACTATGCCTTGTTCTAAAGCTCTTTGGGAACCGCTTGCGTAGCCCCACAGACCTGGGGGCTGCACGCTTTGCTGCTGCCTTCAGCCTCGACACCACCCTTTCCCACTTGGCGCCGCGCCAGGCACAAAAATTGCCAATGGCTGGAGATGGGTCCCCCGCCCAGAGAGCCAGGAGGGAAAACTATGCCTTGTTCTAAAGCTCTTTGGGAACCGCTTGCATAGCCCCACAGACCTGGGGGCTGCGGGCTGTCTTGCTGCCTTCAGCCTCAAAGCCACCCTTTCCCACTTGGCGCCGCGCCAGGCACAAAAATGGCCTATGGCTGGAGATGGGTCCCGCGCCCAAAGAAGAAGCAGGGAAAACTATGCCTTGTTCTAAAGCTCTTTGGGAACCGCTTGCGTAGCCCCACAGACCTGGGGGCTGCCGGCTTTCCTGCTGTCTTCACCC
This sequence comes from Rissa tridactyla, assembly GCF_028500815.1. Lineage (NCBI taxonomy): Eukaryota > Metazoa > Chordata > Aves > Charadriiformes > Laridae > Rissa > Rissa tridactyla. The sequence continues at coordinate 168,507 of NW_026529453.1, read as the reverse complement.
TCAAAAACACACTTTCCCACTTGGCGCCGCGCCAGGCAGAAAAATGGCCATAAGGCTGGAGATCGGTCCCGCGCCCAAAGAAGAAGCAGGGAAAACTATGCCTTGTTCTAAGGCTCTTTGGGAACCGCTTGCGTAGCCCCACAGACCTGGGGGCTGCAGGCTTTCCTGCTGCCTTCAGCCTCGACAGCACCCTTTCCCACTTGGCGCCGCATCAGGCACAAAAATGGCCTATGGCTGGAGATGGGTCCCATGCCCAAAGAGCCAGCAAGGAAAACTATGCCTTGTTCTAAAGCTCTTTGGGAACCGCTTGCGTAGCCCCACAGACCTGGGGGCTGCAGGCTTTGCTGCTGCCTTCAGCCTCAAAGCCACCCTTTCCCACTTGGCGTCGCGCTAGGCACAAAAATGGCCATACGGCTGGAGATGGGTCCCCCGCCCAAAGAGCCAGCAGGGAAAACTATGCCTTGTTCTAAAGCTCTTTGGGAACCGCTTGCGTAGCCCCACAGACCTGGGGGCTGCGGGCTTTCCTGCTGCCTTCAGCCTCGACACCACCCTTTCCCACTTGGCGCCGCGCCAGGCACAAAAATGGCCTATGGCTGGAGATGGGTCCCATGCCCAAAGAGCCAGCAAGGAAAATTATGCCTTGTTCTAAAGGTCTTTGGGAACCGCTTGCGTAGCCCCACAGACCTGGGGGCTGCGGGCTTTCCTGCTGCCTTCAGCCTCGACACCACCCTTTCCCACTTGGCGCCACGCCAGGCACAAAAATGGCCATATGGCTGGAGATGGGTCCCCCGCCCAAAGAGCCGGCAGGGAAAACTATGCCTTGTTCTAAAGCTCTTTGGGAACCGCTTGCGTAGCCCCACAGACCTGGGGGCTGCAGGCTTTCCTGCTGTCTTCAGCCTCGACAACACCCTTTCCCACTTGGCGCCGCGCCAGGCACAAAAATGGCCTATGGCTGGAGATGGGTCCCCCGCCCAAAGAGCCAGCAGGGAAAACTATGCCTTGTTCTAAAGCTCTTTGGGAACCGCTTGCGTAGCCCCACAGACCTGGGGGCTGCGGGCTTTCCTGCTGCCTTCAGCCTCGACACCACCCTTTCCCACTTGGCGCCGCGCCAGGCACAAAAGTGGCCATACGGCTGGAGATGGGTCCCATGCCCAAAGAGCCAGCAGGGAAAACTATGCCTTGTTCTAAAGCTCTTTGGGAACCGCTTGCGTAGCCGCACAGACCTGGGGGCTGCGGGCTTTCCTGCTGCCTTCAGCCTCAACACCACCCTTTCCCACTTGGCGCCGGGCCAGGCTCAAAAATGGCCATACGGCTGGAGATGGGTCCCATGCCCAAAGAGCCAGCAGGGAAAACTATGCCTTGTTCTAAAGCTCTTTGGGAACCGCTTTCGTAGCCCCACAGACCTGGGGGCTGCAGGCTTTCCTGCTGCCTTCAGCCTCGACAGCACCCTTTCCCACTTGGCGCCGCATCAAGCACAAAAATGGCCTATGGCTGGAGATGGGTCCCATGCCCAAAGAGCCATCAGGGAAAACTATGCCTTGTTCTAAAGCTCTTTGGGAACCGCTTGCGTAGCCCCACAGACCTGGGGGCTGCGGGCTTTGCTGCTGCCTTCAGCCTCGACACCACCCTTTCCCACTTGGCGCCGCGCCAGGCACAAAAATGGCCATACGGCTGGAGATGGGTCCCCCGCCCAAAGAGCCAGCAGGGAAAACTATGCCTTGTTCTAAAGCTCTTTGGGAACCGCTTGCATAGCCCCACAGACCTGGGGGCTGCAGGCTTTCCTACTGCCTTCAGCCTCGACACCACCCTTTCCCACTTGGCGCCGCACCAGGCTCAAAAATGGCCATACGGCTGGAGATGGGTCCCCTGCCCAAAGAGCCAGCAGGGAAAACTATGCCTTGTTCTAAAGCTCTTTGGGAACCACTTGCGTAGCCCCACAGACCTGGGGGCTGCGGGCTTTCCTGCTGCATTCAGACTCGACACCACCCTTTTCGACTTGGCGCCGCGCCAGGCTCAAAAATGTCCATACGGCTGGAGATGGGTCCCATGCCCAAAGAGCCAGCAGGGAAAACTATGCCTTGTTCTAAAGGTCTTTGGGAACCGCTTGCGTAGCCCCACAGACCTGGGGGCTGCGGGCTTTCCTGCTGCCTTCAGCCTCGACACCACCCTTTCCCACTTGGCGCCGCGCCAGGCACAAAAATGGCCATACGGCTGGAGATGGGTCCCCCGCCCAAAGAGCCATCAGGGAAAACTATGCCTTGTTCTATAGCTCTTTGGGAACCGCTTGCATAGCCCCACAGACCTGGGGGCTGCAGGCTTTCCTGCTGCCTTCAGGCTAAAAGCCACCCTTTCCCACTTGGCGCCCCGTCAGGCACAAAAATGGCCTATGGCTGGAGATGGGTCCCATGCCCAAAGAGCCAGCAGGGAAAACTATGCCTTGTTCTAAAGCTCTTTGGGAACCGCTTGCGTAGCCCCACAGACCTGGGGGCTGCACGCTTTGCTGCTGCCTTCAGCCTCGACACCACCCTTTCCCACTTGGCGCCGCGCCAGGCACAAAAATTGCCAATGGCTGGAGATGGGTCCCCCGCCCAGAGAGCCAGGAGGGAAAACTATGCCTTGTTCTAAAGCTCTTTGGGAACCGCTTGCATAGCCCCACAGACCTGGGGGCTGCGGGCTGTCTTGCTGCCTTCAGCCTCAAAGCCACCCTTTCCCACTTGGCGCCGCGCCAGGCACAAAAATGGCCTATGGCTGGAGATGGGTCCCGCGCCCAAAGAAGAAGCAGGGAAAACTATGCCTTGTTCTAAAGCTCTTTGGGAACCGCTTGCGTAGCCCCACAGACCTGGGGGCTGCTGGCTTTTCTGCTGTCTTCACCCTCAAAAACACACTTTCCCACTTGGCGCCGCGCCAGGCAGAAAAATGGCCATACGGCTGGAGATCGGTCCCGCGCCCAAAGAAGAAGCAGGGAAAATTATGCCTTGTTCTAAGGCTCTTTGGGAACCGCTTGCGTAGCCCCACAGACCTGGGGGCTGCAGGCTTTCCTGCTGCCTTCAGCCTCGACAGCACCCTTTCCCACTTGGCGCCGCATCAGGCACAAAAATGGCCTATGGCTGGAGATGGGTCCCATGCCCAAAGAGCCAGCAAGGAAAACTATGCCTTGTTCTAAAGCTCTTTGGTAACCGCTTGCGTAGCCCCACAGACCTGGGGGCTGCAGGCTTTGCTGCTGCCTTCAGCCTCAAAGCCACCCTTTCCCACTTGGCGTCGCGCTAGGCACAAAAATGGCCATACGGCTGGAGATGGGTCCCCCGCCCAAAGAGCCAGCAGGGAAAACTATGCCTTGTTCTAAAGCTCTTTGGGAACCGCTTGCGTAGCCCCACAGACCTGGGGGCTGCGGGCTTTCCTGCTGCCTTCAGCCTCGACACCACCCTTTCCCACTTGGCGCCGCGCCAGGCACAAAAATGGCCTATGGCTGGAGATGGGTCCCATGCCCAAAGAGCCAGCAAGGAAAATTATGCCTTGTTGAAAAGGTCTTTGGGAACCGCTTGCGTAGCCCCACAGACCTGGGGGCTGCGGGCTTTCCTGCTGCCTTCAGCCTCGACACCACCCTTTCCCACTTGGCGCCACGCCAGGCACAAAAATGGCCATATGGCTGGAGATGGGTCCCCCGCCCAAAGAGCCGGCAGGGAAAACTATGCCTTGTTCTAAAGCTCTTTGGGAACCGCTTGCATAGCCCCACAGACCTGGGGGCTACAGGCTTTCCTGCTGCCTTCATCCTCGACAGCACCCTTTCCCACTTGGCGCCGCATCAGGCACAAAAATGGCCTATGGCTGGAGATGGGTCCCATGCCCAAAGAGCCAGCAGGGAAAACTATGCCTTGTTCTAAAGCTCTTTGGGAACCGCTTGCGTAGCCCCACAGACCTGGGGGCTGCGGGCTTTGCTGCTGCCTTCAGCCTCAAAGCCACCCTTTCCCACTACGCACCGCGCCAGGCACAAAAATGGCCATACGGCTGGAGATGGGTCCCCCGCCCAAAGAGCCAGCAGGGAAAACTATGCCTTGTTCTAAAGCTCTTTGGGAACCGCTTGCGTAGCCCCACAGACCTGGGGGCTGCCGGCTTTCCTGCTGCCTTCAGCCTCGACACCACCCTTTCCCACTTGGCGTCGCGCCAGGCACAAAAGTGGCCATACGGCTGGAGATGGGTCCCCCGCCCAAAGAGCCAGCAGGGAAAACTATGCCTTGTTCTAAAGCTCTTTGGGAACCGCTTGCGTAGCCGCACAGACCTGGGGGCTGCGGGCTTTCCTGCTGCCTTCAGCCTCGACAACACCCTTTCCCACTTGGCGCCGGGCCAGGCACAAAAATGGCCATATGGCTGGAGATGGGTCCCCCGCCCAAAGAGCCAGCAGGGAAAACTATGCCTTGTTCTAAAGCTCTTTGGGAACCGCTTGCGTAGCCCCACAGACCTGGGGGCTGCGGGCTTTCCTGCTGCCTTCAGCCTCGACACCACCCTTTCCCACTTGGCGCCGCGCCAGGCACAAAAGTGGCCATACGGCTGGAGATGGGTCCCCCGCCCAAAGAGCCAGCAGGGAAAACTATGCCTTGTTCTAAAGCTCTTTGGGAACCGCTTGCGTAGCCGCACAGACCTGGGGGCTGCGGGCTTTCCTGCTGCCTTCAGCCTCGACACCACCCTTTCCCACTTGGCGCCGCATCAGGCACAAAAATGGCCATATGGCTGGAGATGGGTCCCCCGCCCAAAGAGCCAGCAGGGAAAACTATGCCTTGTTCTAAAGCTCTTTGGGAACCGCTTGCGTAGCCCCACAGACCTGGGGGCTGCGGGCTTTCCTGCTGCCTTCAGCCTCGACAACACCCTTTCCCACTTGGCGCCGCGCCAGGCATAAAAATGGCCATATGGCTGGAGATGGGTCCCCCCCCCAAAGAGCCAGCAGGGAAAATTATGCCTTGTTCTAAAGCTCTTTGGGAACCGCTTGCGTAGCCCCACAGACCTGGGGGCTGCGGGCTTTCCTGCTGCCTTCAGCCTCAAAGCCACCCTTTCCCACTTGGCGCCGCGCCAGGCTCAAAAATGGCCATACGGCTGGAGATGGGTCCCATGCCCAAAGAGCCAGCAGGGAAAACTATGCCTTGTTCTAAAGCTCTTTGGGAACCGCTTTCGTAGCCCCACAGACCTGGGGGCTGCAGGCTTTCCTGCTGCCTTCAGCCTCGACAGCACCCTTTCCCACTTGGCGCCGCACCAGGCTCAAAAATGGCCATACGGCTGGAGATGGGTCCCCCGCCCAAAGAGCCAGCAGGGAAAACTATGCCTTGTTCTAAAGCTCTTTGGGAACCACTTGCGTAGCCCCACAGACCTGGGGGCTGCGGGCTTTCCTGCTGCATTCAGACTCGACACCACCCTTTTCGACTTGGCGCCGCGCCAGGCTCAAAAATGTCCATACGGCTGGAGATGGGTCCCATGCCCAAAGAGCCAGCAGGGAAAACTATGCCTTGTTCTAAAGGTCTTTGGGAACCGCTTGCGTAGCCCCACAGACCTGGGGGCTGTGGGCTTTCCTGCTGCCTTCAGCCTCGACACCACCCTTTCCCACTTGGCGCCGCGCCAGGCACAAAAATGGCCATACGGCTGGAGATGGGTCCCCCGCCCAAAGAGCCATCAGGGAAAACTATGCCTTGTTCTATAGCTCTTTGGGAACCGCTTGCATAGCCCCACAGACCTGGGGGCTGCAGGCTTTCCTGCTGCCTTCAGGCTAAAAGCCACCCTTTCCCACTTGGCGCCCCGTCAGGCACAAAAATGGCCTATGGCTGGAGATGGGTCCCATGCCCAAAGAGCCAGCAGGGAAAACTATGCCTTGTTCTAAAGCTCTTTGGGAACCGCTTCCTTGGCCCCACAGACCTGGGGGCTGCAGGCTTTCCTGCTGCCTTCAGCCTCGACACCACCCTTTCCCACTACGCACCGCGCCAGGCACAAAAATGGCCATACGGCTGGAGATGGGTCCCCCGCCCAAAGAGCCATCAGGGAAAACTAGGCCTTGTTCTAAAGCTCTTTGGGAACCGCTTGCGTAGCCCCACAGACCTGGGGGCTGCAGGCTTTCCTGCTGCCTTCAGCCTCAAAGCCACCCTTTCCCACTTGGCGCCGCGCCAGGCATAAAAATGGCCATACGGCTGGAGATGGGTCCGACGACCAAAGAGCCAGCAGGGAAAACTATGCCTTGTTCTAAAGCTCTTTGGGAACCGCTTGCGTAGCCCCACAGACCTGGGGGCTGCAGGCTTTCCTGCTGCCTTCAGCCTCGACAGAAGCCTTTCCCACTTGGCACCGTGCCAGGCACAAAAATGGCCTACGGCTGGAGATGGGTCCCCCGCCCAAAGAGCCAGCAGGGAAAACTATGCCTTGTTCTAAAGCTCTTTGGGAACCACTTAGTAGCGCCACAGATCTTGGGCCTGCGGGCTTTCCTGCTGCCTTCAGCCTCAACAACACCCTTTCCCACTAGGTGCCTCGCCACGCACACAATTAGCCATACGGCTGGAGATGGGTCCCCTGCCCAAGGAGCCAGCAGGGAAAACTATGCCTTGTTCTAAAGCTCTTTGGGAACCGCTTGCGTAGCCCCACAGACCTGAGGGCTGCAGGCTTTCTTGCTGCCTTTAGCCTCGACACCACCCTTTCCCACTTGGCGCCTCGCCAGGCACAAAAATGGCCATACGGCTGGAGATAGGACCCCCGCCCAAAGAGCCAGCAGGGAAAATTATGCCTTGTTCTGAAGCTCTTTGGGAACCGCTTGCGTAGCCCCACAGACCTGGGGGCTGCAGGCTTTGCTGCTGCCTTCAGCCTCAAAGCCAACCTTTCCCACTTGGCACCGCACCAGGCACCAAAATGGCTTAAGGCTGGAGATGGGTCCCATGCCCAAAGAGCCAGGTGGGAAAACTATGCCTTGTTCTAAAGCTCTTTGTGAACCGCTTGCGTAGCCCCACAGACCTGGGGGCTGCAGGCTTTCCTGCTGCCTTCAGCCTCAAAGCCACCCTTGCCCACTTGGCGCCGCATCAGGCACAAAAATGGCCTATGGCTGGAGATGGGTCCCATGCCCAAAGAGCCAGCAGGGAAAACTATGCCTTGTTCTAAAGCTCTTTGGGAACCGCTTGCGTAACCCCACAAACCTGGAGCTCCGGACTTTCCTGCTACCTTCAGCCTCGACACCACCCTTTCCCACTTGGCGCCGCGCCAGGCACAAAAATGGCCATACGGCTGGAGATGGTCCCCTGCCAAAAGAGCCAGCAGGGAAAATTATGCCTTGTTCTAAAGCTCTTTGGGAACCGCTTGCGTAGCCCCACAGACCTGGGCGATGCAGGCTTTCCTGCAGCCTTCAGCCTCGACACCACCCTTTCCCACTTGGCGCCACGCCAGGCACAAAAATGGCCATATGGCTGGAGTTGGTCCCCCGCCCAAAGAGCCAGCAGGGAAAACTATGCCTTGTTCTAAATCTCTTTGGGAACCACTTGCGTAGCCCCACAGACCTGGGGGCTGCGGGCTTTCCTGCTGCCTTCAGCCTCGACACCACCCTTTCCCACTTGGCGCCGCGCCAGGCACAAAAATGGCCATACGGCTGGAGATGGGTCCCCTGCCCAAAGAGCCAGCAGGGAAAACTATGCCTTGTTCTAAAGCTCTTTGGGAACCGCTTGCTTGGCCCCACAGACGTGGGGGCTGCAGGCTTTCTTGCTGCCTTCAGCCTCGACAGCACACTTTCCCATTTGGCACCGCGTCAGGCACAAAAATGGCCTATGGATGGAGATGGGTCCCATGCCCAAAGAGCCAGCAGGGAAAACTATGCCTTGTTCTAAAGCTCTTTGGGAACCGCTTGCGTAGCCCCACAGACCTGGGGCTGTGGGGTTTCCTGCTGCCTTCAGCCTCAAAACCACCCTTTCCCACTTGGCGCCGCGCCAGGCACAAAAATGGCCATACGGCTGGAGATGGGTCCCCCGCCCAAAGAGCCAGCAGGGAAAACTATGCCTTGTTCTAAAGCTCTTTGGGAACCGCTTGCGTAGCCCCACAGACCTGGGGGCTGCAGGCTTTCCTGCTCCCTTCAGCCTCGACAGCACACTTTCCCACTTGGCACCGCGTCAGGCACAAAAATGGCCTATGGCTGGAGATGGGTCCCATGCCCAAAGAGCCAGCTGGGAAAACTATGCCTTGTTCTAAAGCTCTTTGGGAACCGCTTGCGTAGCCCCACAGACCTGGGGCTGTGGGGTTTCCTGCTGCCTTCAGCCTCAAAACCACCCTTTCCCACTTGGCACCGCGCCAGGCACAAAAATGGCCTATGGCTGGAGATGGGTGCCCCGCCCAAAGAGCCAGCAGGGAAAACTATGCCTTGTTCTAAAGCTCTTTGGGAACCGCTTGCGTAGCCCCACAGACCTGGGGGCTGCGGGCTTTGCTGCTGCCTTCAGCCTCGACAGCACCCTTTCCCACTTGGCGCCGCGCCAGGCACAAAAATGGCCTATGGCTGGAGATGGGTCCCCTGCCGAAGGAGCCAACAGGGAAAACTATGCCTTGTTCTAAAGCTCTTTGGGAACCGCTTGCGTAGCCCCACAGACCTGGGGGCTGCGGGCTTTCCTGCTGCCTTCAGCCTCGACACCACCCTTTCCCATTTGGCGCCGCGCCAGGCACAAAAATGGCAATACGGCTGGAGATGGGTCCCCCACCCAAAGAGCCAGCAGGGAAAACTATGCCTTGTTCTAAAGCTCTTTCAGAACCGCTTGCGTAGCCCCCAGACCTGGGGGCTGCAGGCTTTCTTGCTGCCTTCAGCCTCGACAGCACCCTTTCCCACTTGGCGCCGCGCCAGGCACAAAAATGGCCTATGGCTGGAGATGGGTCCCCTGCCCAAGGAGCCAGCAGGGAAAAATTTGCCTTGTTCTAAAGCTCTTTGGGAACTGCTTGCGTAGCCCCACAGACCTGGGGGCTGCGGGCTTTCCTGCTGCCTTCAGCCTCGACAACACCCTTTCCCACTTGGCGCCGCGCCAGGCTCAAAAATGGCCATACGGCTGGAGATGGGTCCCCCACCCAAAGAGCCAGCAGGGAAAACTATGCCTTGTTCTAAAGCTCTTTGGGAACCGCTTGCGTAGCCCCAGAGACCTGGGGGCTGCGGGATTTCCTGCTGCCTTCAGACTCGACACCACCCTTTCCCACTTGGCGCCGCGCCAGGCACAAAAATGGCCATACGGCTGGAGATGGGTCCCATGCCCAAAGAGCCAGCAGGGAAAACTATGCCTTGTTCTAAAGCTCTTTGGGAACCACTTGCGTAGCCCCACAGACCTGGGGGCTGTGGGCTTTCCTGCTGCTTTCAGCCTCGACACCACCCTTTCCCACTTGGCGCCGCGCCAAGCACAAAAATGGCCATACGGCTGGTGATGGGTCCCCCGCCCAAAGAGCCAGCAGGGAAAACTATGCCTTGTTCTAAAGCTCTTTGGGAACCGCTTGCGTAGCCCTACAGACCTGGGGGCTGCGGGCTTTGCTGCTGCCTTCAGCCTCGACACCACCCTTTCCCACTTGGCGCCGCGCCAGGCACAAAAATGGCCATACGGCTGGAGATGGGTCCCCCGCCCAAGGAGCCAGCAGGGAAAACTATGCCTTGTTCTAAAGCTCTTTGGGAACCACTTGCGTAGCCCCACAGACCTGGGGGCTGTGGGCTTTCCTGCTGCCTTCAGCCTCGACACCACCCTTTCCCACTACGCACCGCGCCAGGCACAAAAATGGCCATACGGCTGGAGATGGGTCCCCCGCCCAACGAACAAGCAGGGAAAACTATGCCTTGTTCTAAAGCTCTTTGGGAACCGCTTGCGTAGCCCCACAGACCTGGGGGCTGCAGGCTTTGCTCCTGCCTTCAGCCTCAAAGCCACCCTTTCCCACTTGGCGCTGCGCCAGGCACAAAAATGGCCATACGGCTGGAGATGGGTCCCATGCCCAAAGAGCCAGCAGGGAAAACTATGCCTTGTTCTAAAGCTCTTTGGGAACCGCTTGCGTAGCCCCACAGACCTGGGGGCTGCGGGCTTTCCTGCTGCCTTCAGCCTCGACACCACCCTTTCCCACTTGGCGCCACGCTAGGCACAAAAATGGCCTATGGCTGGAGATGGGTCCCCCGCCCAAAGAGCCAGCAGGGAAAACTATGCCTTGTTCTAAAGCTCTTTGGGAACCGCTTGCATAGGCCCACAGACCTGGGGGCTGTGGGCTTTCCTGCTGCCTTCAGCCTCGACACCACCCTTTCCCACTTGGCGCCGCGCCAGGCACAAAAATGGCCATACGGCTGGAGATGGGTCCCCTGCCAAAAGAGCCAGCAGGGAAAACTATGCCTTGTTCTAAAGCTCTTTGGGAACCGCTTGCGTAGCCCCACAGACCTGGGGGCTGCGGGCTTTCCTGCTGCCTTCAGCCTCAAAGCCACCCTTTCCCACTTGGCGCCGCGCCAGGCACAAAAATGGCCATACGGCTGGAGATGGGTCCCCCGCCCAAAGAGCCAGCAGGGAAAAATATGCCTTGTTCTAAAGCTCTTTGGGAACCGCTTGCGTAGCCCCACAGACCTGGGGCTGTGGGGTTTCCTGCTGCCTTCAGCCTCAAAACCACCCTTTCCCACTTGGCACTGCGCCAGGCACAAAAATGGCCATACGGCTGGAGATGGGTCCCACGCCCAAAGAGCCAGCAGGGAAAACTATGCCTTGTTCTAAAGCTCTTTGGGAACCGCTTGCGTAGCCCCACAGACCTGGGGGCTGCAGGCTTTCCTGCTCCCTTCAGCCTCGACAGCACACTTTCCCACTTGGCACCGCGTCAGGCACAAAAATGGCCTATGGCTGGAGATGGGTCCCATGCCCAAAGAGCCAGCTGGGAAAACTATGCCTTGTTCTAAAGCTCTTTGGGAACCGCTTGCGTAGCCCCACAGACCTGGGGCTGTGGGGTTTCCTGCTGCCTTCAGCCTCAAAACCACCCTTTCCCACTTGGCACCGCGCCAGGCACAAAAATGGCCTATGGCTGGAGATGGGTGCCCCGCCCAAAGAGCCAGCAGGGAAAACTATGCCTTGTTCTAAAGCTCTTTGGGAACCGCTTGCGTAGCCCCACAGACCTGGGGGCTGCGGGCTTTGCTGCTGCCTTCAGCCTCGACAGCACCCTTTCCCACTTGGCGCCGCGCCAGGCACAAAAATGGCCTATGGCTGGAGATGGGTCCCCTGCCGAAGGAGCCAACAGGGAAAACTATGCCTTGTTCTAAAGCTCTTTGGGAACCGCTTGCGTAGCCCCACAGACCTGGGGGCTGCGGGCTTTCCTGCTGCCTTCAGCCTCGACACCACCCTTTCCCATTTGGCGCCGCGCCAGGCACAAAAATGGCAATACGGCTGGAGATGGGTCCCCCACCCAAAGAGCCAGCAGGGAAAACTATGCCTTGTTCTAAAGCTCTTTCAGAACCGCTTGCGTAGCCCCCAGACCTGGGGGCTGCAGGCTTTCTTGCTGCCTTCAGCCTCGACAGCACCCTTTCCCACTTGGCGCCGCGCCAGGCACAAAAATGGCCTATGGCTGGAGATGGGTCCCCTGCCCAAGGAGCCAGCAGGGAAAAATTTGCCTTGTTCTAAAGCTCTTTGGGAACTGCTTGCGTAGCCCCACAGACCTGGGGGCTGCGGGCTTTCCTGCTGCCTTCAGCCTCGACAACACCCTTTCCCACTTGGCGCCGCGCCAGGCTCAAAAATGGCCATACGGCTGGAGATGGGTCCCCCACCCAAAGAGCCAGCAGGGAAAACTATGCCTTGTTCTAAAGCTCTTTGGGAACCGCTTGCGTAGCCCCACAGACCTGGGGGCTGCGGGATTTCCTGCTGCCTTCAGACTCGACACCACCCTTTCCCACTTGGCGCCGCGCCAGGCACAAAAATGGCCATACGGCTGGAGATGGGTCCCATGCCCAAAGAGCCAGCAGGGAAAACTATGCCTTGTTCTAAAGCTCTTTGGGAACCACTTGCGTAGCCCCACAGACCTGGGGGCTGTGGGCTTTCCTGCTGCTTTCAGCCTCGACACCACCCTTTCCCACTTGGCGCCGCGCCAAGCAAAAAAATGGCCATACGGCTGGTGATGGGTCCCCCGCCCAAAGAGCCAGCAGGGAAAACTATGCCTTGTTCTAAAGCTCTTTGGGAACCGCTTGCGTAGCCCTACAGACCTGGGGGCTGCGGGCTTTGCTGCTGCCTTCAGCCTCGACACCACCCTTTCCCACTTGGCGCCGCGCCAGGCACAAAAATGGCCATACGGCTGGAGATGGGTCCCCCGCCCAAGGAGCCAGCAGGGAAAACTATGCCTTGTTCTAAAGCTCTTTGGGAACCACTTGCGTAGCCCCACAGACCTGGGGGCTGCGGGCTTTCCTGCTGCCTTCAGCCTCGACACCACCCTTTCCCACTACGCACCGCGCCAGGCACAAAAATGGCCATACGGCTGGAGATGGGTCCCCCGCCCAAAGAGCCAGCAGGGAAAACTATGCCTTGTTCTAAAGCTCTTTGGGAACCGCTTGCGTAGCCCCACAGACCTGGGGGCTGCAGGCTTTCCTGCTGCCTTCAGCCTCAAAGCCACCCTTTCCCACTTGGCGCTGCGCCAGGCACAAAAATGGCCATACGGCTGGAGATGGGTCCCATGCCCAAAGAGCCAGCAGGGAAAACTATGCCTTGTTCTAAAGCTCTTTGGGAACCGCTTGCGTAGCCCCACAGACCTGGGGGCTGCGGGCTTTCCTGCTGCCTTCAGCCTCGACACCACCCTTTCCCACTTGGCGCCACGCTAGGCACAAAAATGGCCTATGGCTGGAGATGGGTCCCCCGCCCAAAGAGCCAGCAGGGAAAACTATGCCTTGTTCTAAAGCTCTTTGGGAACCGCTTGCGTAGCCCCACAGACCTGGGGGCTGCAGGATTTGCTGCTGCCTTCAGCCTCGACACCACCCTTTCCCACTTGGCGTCGCGCTAGGCACAAAAATGGCCATATGGCTGGAGATGGGTGCCCCGCCCAAAGAGCCAGCAGGGAAAACTATGCCATGTTCTAAAGCTCTTTGGGAACCGCTTGCGTAGCCCCACAGACCTGGGGGCTGTGGGCTTTCCTGCTGCCTTCAGCCTCGACACCACCCTTTCCCACTTGGCGCCGCGCCAGGCACAAAAATGGCCATACGGCTGGAGATGGGTCCCCTGCCAAAAGAGCCAGCAGGGAAAACTATGCCTTGTTCTAAAGCTCTTTGGGAACCGCTTGCGTAGCCCCACAGACCTGGGGGCTGCGGGCTTTCCTGCTGCCTTCAGCCTCAAAGCCACCCTTTCCCACTTGGCGCCGCGCCAGGCACAAAAATGGCCATACGGCTGGAGATGGGTCCCCCGCCCAAAGAGCCAGAACGGAAAAATATGCCTTGTTCTAAAGCTCTTTGGGAACCGCTTGCGTAGCCCCACAGACCTGGGGGCTGCAGGCTCTCCTGCTGCCTTCAGACTCAAAGCCACCCTTTCCCACTTGGCCCCGCGCCAGGCACAAAAATGGCCATACGGCTGGAGATGGGTCCCACGCCCAAAGAGCCAGCAGGGAAAACTATGCCTTGTTCTAAAGCTCTTTGGGAACCGCTTGCGTAGCCCCACAGACCTGGGGGCTGCAGGCTTTCCTGCTCCCTTCAGCCTCGACAGCACACTTTCCCACGTGGCACCGCGTCAGGCACAAAAATGGCCTATGGCTGGAGATGGGTCCCATGCCCAAAGAGCCAGCTGGGAAAACTATGCCTTGTTCTAAAGCTCTTTGGGAACCGCTTGCGTAGCCCCACAGACCTGGGGCTGTGGGGTTTCCTGCTGCCTTCAGCCTCAAAACCACCCTTTCCCACTTGGCACCGCGCCAGGCACAAAAATGGCCTATGGCTGGAGATGGGTGCCCCGCCCAAAGAGCCAGCAGGGAAAACTATGCCTTGTTCTAAAGCTCTTTGGGAACCGCTTGCGTAGCCCCACAGACCTGGGGGCTGCGGGCTTTGCTGCTGCCTTCAGCCTCGACAGCACCCTTTCCCACTTGGCGCCGCGCCAGGCACAAAAATGGCCTATGGCTGGAGATGGGTCCCCTGCCGAAGGAGCCAACAGGGAAAACTATGCCTTGTTCTAAAGCTCTTTGGGAACCGCTTGCGTAGCCCCACAGACCTGGGGGCTGCGGGCTTTCCTGCTGCCTTCAGCCTCGACACCACCCTTTCCCATTTGGCGCCGCGCCAGGCACAAAAATGGCAATACGGCTGGAGATGGGTCCCCCACCCAAAGAGCCAGCAGGGAAAACTATGCCTTGTTCTAAAGCTCTTTCAGAACCGCTTGCGTAGCCCCCAGACCTGGGGGCTGCAGGCTTTCTTGCTGCCTTCAGCCTCGACAGCACCCTTTCCCACTTGGCGCCGCGCCAGGCACAAAAATGGCCTATGGCTGGAGATGGGTCCCCTGCCCAAGGAGCCAGCAGGGAAAAATTTGCCTTGTTCTAAAGCTCTTTGGGAACTGCTTGCGTAGCCCCACAGACCTGGGGGCTGCGGGCTTTCCTGCTGCCTTCAGCCTCGACAACACCCTTTCCCACTTGGCGCCGCGCCAGGCTCAAAAATGGCCATACGGCTGGAGATGGGTCCCCCACCCAAAGAGCCAGCAGGGAAAACTATGCCTTGTTCTAAAGCTCTTTGGGAACCGCTTGCGTAGCCCCACAGACCTGGGGGCTGCGGGATTTCCTGCTGCCTTCAGACTCGACACCACCCTTTCCCACTTGGCGCCGCGCCAGGCACAAAAATGGCCATACGGCTGGAGATGGGTCCCATGCCCAAAGAGCCAGCAGGGAAAACTATGCCTTGTTCTAAAGCTCTTTGGGAACCACTTGCGTAGCCCCACAGACCTGGGGGCTGTGGGCTTTCCTGCTGCTTTCAGCCTCGACACCACCCTTTCCCACTTGGCGCCGCGCCAAGCAAAAAAATGGCCATACGGCTGGTGATGGGTCCCCCGCCCAAAGAGCCAGCAGGGAAAACTATGCCTTGTTCTAAAGCTCTTTGGGAACCGCTTGCGTAGCCCTACAGACCTGGGGGCTGCGGGCTTTGCTGCTGCCTTCAGCCTCGACACCACCCTTTCCCACTTGGCGCCGCGCCAGGCACAAAAATGGCCATACGGCTGGAGATGGGTCCCCCGCCCAAGGAGCCAGCAGGGAAAACTATGCCTTGTTCTAAAGCTCTTTGGGAACCACTTGCGTAGCCCCACAGACCTGGGGGCTGCGGGCTTTCCTGCTGCCTTCAGCCTCGACACCACCCTTTCCCACTACGCACCGCGCCAGGCACAAAAATGGCCATACGGCTGGAGATGGGTCCCCCGCCCAAAGAGCCAGCAGGGAAAACTATGCCTTGTTCTAAAGCTCTTTGGGAACCGCTTGCGTAGCCCCACAGACCTGGGGGCTGCAGGCTTTCCTGCTGCCTTCAGCCTCAAAGCCACCCTTTCCCACTTGGCGCTGCGCCAGGCACAAAAATGGCCATACGGCTGGAGATGGGTCCCATGCCCAAAGAGCCAGCAGGGAAAACTATGCCTTGTTCTAAAGCTCTTTGGGAACCGCTTGCGTAGCCCCACAGACCTGGGGGCTGCGGGCTTTCCTGCTGCCTTCAGCCTCGACACCACCCTTTCCCACTTGGCGCCACGCTAGGCACAAAAATGGCCTATGGCTGGAGATGGGTCCCCCGCCCAAAGAGCCAGCAGGGAAAACTATGCCTTGTTCTAAAGCTCTTTGGGAACCGCTTGCGTAGCCCCACAGACCTGGGGGCTGCAGGATTTGCTGCTGCCTTCAGCCTCGACACCACCCTTTCCCACTTGGCGTCGCGCTAGGCACAAAAATGGCCATATGGCTGGAGATGGGTGCCCCGCCCAAAGAGCCAGCAGGGAAAACTATGCCATGTTCTAAAGCTCTTTGGGAACCGCTTGCGTAGCCCCACAGACCTGGGGGCTGTGGGCTTTCCTGCTGCCTTCAGCCTCGACACCACCCTTTCCCACTTGGCGCCGCGCCAGGCACAAAAATGGCCATACGGCTGGAGATGGGTCCCCTGCCAAAAGAGCCAGCAGGGAAAACTATGCCTTGTTCTAAAGCTCTTTGGGAACCGCTTGCGTAGCCCCACAGACCTGGGGGCTGCGGGCTTTCCTGCTGCCTTCAGCCTCAAAGCCACCCTTTCCCACTTGGCGCCGCGCCAGGCACAAAAATGGCCATACGGCTGGAGATGGGTCCCCCGCCCAAAGAGCCAGAACGGAAAAATATGCCTTGTTCTAAAGCTCTTTGGGAACCGCTTGCGTAGCCCCACAGACCTGGGGGCTGCAGGCTCTCCTGCTGCCTTCAGCCTCAAAGCCACCCTTTCCCACTTGGCCCCGCGCCAGGCACAAAAATGGCCTATGGCTGGAGATGGGTCCCCCGCCCAAAGAGCCAGCAGGGAAAACTATGCCTTGTTCTAAAGCTCTTTGGGAACCACTTGTGTAGCCCCACAGACCTGGGGGCTGTGGGCCTTCCTGCTGCCTTCAGCCTCGACACAACCCTTTCCCACTTGGCCCCTGGCCAGGCACAAAAATGGCCATACGGCTGGAGATGGGTCCCCCGCCCAAAGAGCCAGCAGGGAAAACTATGCCTTGTTCTAAAGCTCTTTGGGAACCGCTTGCGTAGCCCCACAGACCTGGGGGCTGCGGGCTTTGCTGCTGCCTTCAGCCTCAAAGCCACCCTTTCCCACTTGGCGCCGCATCAGGCACAAAAATGGCCTATAGCTGGAGATGGGTCCCCTGCCAAAAGAGCCAGCAGGGAAAATTATGCCTTGTTCTAAAGCTCTTTGGGAACCGCTTGCTTGGCCCCACAGACCTGGGGGCTGCAGGCTTTCTTATGCCTTCAGCCTCGACAGCACCCTTTCCCACTTGGCTTCGCGCCAGGCACAAAAATGGCCTATGGCTGGAGATGGGTCCCATGCCCTAAGAGCCAGGTGGGAAAACTATGCCTTGTTCTAAAGCTCTTTGGGAACCGCTTGCGTAGCCCCACAGACCTGGGGGCTGCAGGCTTTCCTGCTGCCTTCACCCTCAAAACCACCCTTTCCCAATTGGCACCGCGCCAGGCACAAAAATGGCCTATGGCTGGAGATGGGTGCCCCGTCCAAAGAGCCAGCAGGGAAAACTATGCCTTGTTCTAAAGCTCTTTGGGAACCGCTTGCGTAGCCCCACAGACCTGGGGGCTGCGGGCTTTCCTGCTGCCTTCAGCCTCGACAACACCCTTTCCCACTTGGCGCCGCGCCAGGCACAAAAATAGCTATACGGCTGGAGATGGGTCCCATGCCCAAAGAGCCAGCAGGGAAAACTATGCCTTGTTCTAAAGCTCTTTCAGAACCGCTTGCGTAGCCCCCAGACCTGGGGGCTGCAGGCTTTCTTGCTGCCTTCAGCCTCGACACCACCCTTTCCCACTTGGCGCCGCGCCAGGCACAAAAATGGCCATACGGCTGGAGATGGGTCCCCCGCCCAAAGAGCCAGCAGGGAAAACTATGCCTTGTTCTAAAGCTCTTTGGGAACCGCTTGCGTAGCCCCACAGACCTGGGGGCTGCGGGCTTTCCTGCTGCCTTCAGCCTCAAAGCCACCCTTTCCCACTTGGCGCCGCGCCAGGCACAAAAATGGCCATACGGCTGGAGATGGGTCCCCCGCCCAAAGAGCCAGCAGGGAAAAATATGCCTTGTTCTAAAGCTCTTTGGGAACCGCTTGCATAGCCCCACAGACCTGGGGGCTGCAGGCTCTCCTGCTGCCTTCAGACTCAAAGCCACCCTTTCCCACTTGGCGTCGCGCCAGGCACAAAAATGGCCTATGGCTGGAGATGGGTCCCCCGCCCAAAGAGCCAGCAGGGAAAACTATGCCTTGTTCTAAAGCTCTTTGGGAACCGCTTGCGTAGCCCCACAGACCTGGGGGCTGTGGGCTTTCCTGCTGCCTTCAGCCTCGACACCACCCTTTCCCACTTGGCGCCGCGCCAGGCACAAAAATGCCCATACGGCTGGAGATGGGTCCCCCGCCCAAAGAGCCAGCAGGGAAAACTATGCCTTGTTCTAAAGCTCTTTGGGAACCACTTGCGTAGCGCCACAGACCTGGGGGCTGTGGGCTTTCCTGCTGCCTTCAGCCTCGACACCACCCTTTCCCACTTGGCACTGCGCCAGGCACAAAAATGGCCATACGGCTGGAGATGGGTCCCCCGCCCAAAGAGCCAGCAGGGAAAACTATGCCTTGTTCTAAAGCTCTTTGGGAACCGCTTGCGTAGCCCCACAGACCTGGGGGCTGTGGGCTTTCCTGCTGCCTTCAGCCTCGACACCACCCTTTCCCACTTGGCGCCGCGCCAGGCACAAAAATGCCCATACGGCTGGAGATGGGTCCCCCGCCCAAAGAGCCAGCAGGGAAAACTATGCCTTGTTCTAAAGCTCTTTGGGAACCGCTTGCGTAGCTCCACAGACCTGGGGGCTGGAGCCTTTGCTGCTGCCTTCAGCCTCAAAACCACCCTTTCCCACTTGGCACTGCGCCAGGCACAAAAATGGCCATACGGCTGGAGATGGGTCCCACGCCCAAGGAGCCAGCAGGGAAAACTATGCCTTGTTCTAAAGCTCTTTGGGAACCGCTTGCGTAGCCGCACAGACCTGGGGGCTGCAGGCTTTCCTGCTGCCTTCAGCCTCGACAGCACACTTTCCCACTTGGCACCGCGTCAGGCACAAAAATGGCCTATGGCTGGAGATGGGTCCCATGCCCTAAGAGCCAGGTGGGAAAACTATGCCTTGTTCTAAAGCTCTTTGGGAACCGCTTGCGTAGCCCCAGAGACCTGGGGCTGTGGGGTTTCCTGCTGCCTTCAGCCTCAAAACCACCCTTTCCCACTTGGCGCCGCGCCACGCACAAAAATGGCCTATGGCTGGAGATGGGTCCCCTGCCCAAGGAGCCAACAGGGAAAACTATGCCTTGTTCTAAAGCTCTTTGGGAACCGCTTGCGTAGCCCCACAGACCTGGGGGCTGCGGGCTTTCCTGCTGCCTTCAGCCTCGACACCACCCTTTCCCACTTGGCGCCGCGCCAGGCACAAAAATGGCCATACGGCTGGAGATGGGTCCCCCACCCAAAGAGCCAGCAGGGAAAACTATGCCTTGTTCTAAAGCTCTTTCAGAACCGCTTCCGTAGCCCCCAGACCTGGGGGCTGCAGGCTTTCTTGCTGCCTTCAGCCTCGACAGCACCCTTTCCCACTTGGCGCCGCGCCAGGCACAAAAATGGCCATACGGCTGGAGATGGGTCCCATGCCCAAAGAGCCAGCAGGGAAAACTATGCCTTGTTCTAAAGCTCTTTGGGAACCGCTTGCGTAGCCCCACAGACCTGGGGGCTGCGGGCTTTGCTGCTGCCTTCAGCCTCAAAGCCACCCTTTCCCACTTGGCGCCGCGCCAGGCACAAAAATGGCCATACGGCTGGAGATGGGTCCCCCGCCCAAAGAGCCAGCAGGGAAAACTATGCCTTGTTCTAAAGCTCTTTGGGAACCGCTTGCTTGGCCCCACAGACCTGGGGGCTGCGGGCTTTCCTGCTGCCTTCAGCCTCGACACCACCCTTTCCCACTTGGCGCCGCGCCAGGCACAAAAATGGCCATACGGCTGGAGATGGGTCCCCTGCCCAAAGAGCCAGCAGGGAAAACTATGCCTTGTTCTAAAGCTCTTTGGGAACCGCTTGCGTAGCCCCACAGACCTGGGGGCTGCGGGCTTTCCTGCTGCCTTCAGCCTCGACACCACCCTTTCCCACTTGGCACTGCGCCAGGCACAAAAATGGCCTATGGCTGGAGATGGGTCCCCCGCCCAAAGAGCCAGCAGGGAAAAATATGCCTTGTTCTAAAGCTCTTTGGGAACCGCTTGCGTAGCCCCACAGACCTGGGGGCTGCAGGCTCTCCTGCTGCCTTCAGACTCAAAGCCACCCTTTCCCACTTGGCCCCGCGCCAGGCACAAAAATGGCCATACGGCTGGAGATGGGTCCCCCGCCCAAAGAGCCAGCAGGGAAAACTATGCCTTCTTCTAAAGCTCTTTGGGAACCGCTTGCGTAGCCCCACAGACCTGGGGGCTGCGGGCTTTCCTGCTGCCTTCAGCCTCGACACCACCCTTTCCCAATGGGCGCCGCGCCAGGCACAAAAATGTCCATACGGCTGGAGATGGGTCCCCCGCCCAACGAACAAGCAGGGAAAACTATGCCTTGTTCTAAAGCTCTTTGGGAACCGCTTGCGTAGCCGCACAGACCTGGGGGCTGCAGGCTTTCCTGCTGCCTTCAGCCTCAAAGCCACCCTTTCCCACTTGGCGCTGCGCCAGGCACAAAAATGGCCATATGGCTGGACATGGGTCCCATGCCCAAAGAGCCAGCAGGGAAAACTATGCCTTGTTCTAAAGCTCTTTGGGAACCGCTTGCGTAGCCCCACAGACCTGGGGGCCGCAGGCTTTCCTGCTGCCTTCAGCCTCGACACCACCCTTTCCCACTTGGCGCCACGCTAGGCACAAAAATGGCCTATGGCTGGAGATGGGTCCCCCGCCCAAAGAGCCAGCAGGGAAAACTATGCCTTGTTCTAAAGCTCTTTGGGAACCGCTTGCATAGGCCCACAGACCTGGGGGCCGCAGGCTTTCCTGCTGCCTTCAGCCTCAAAGCCACCCTTTCCCACTTGGCGTCGCGCTAGGCACAAAAATGGCCATATGGCTGGACATGGGTGCCCCGCCCAAAGAGCCAGCAGGGAAAACTATACCTTGTTCTAAAGCTCTTTGGGAACCACTTGCGTAGCCCCACAGACGTGGGGGCTGTGGGCCTTCCTGCTGCCTTCAACCTCGACACCACCCTTTCCCACTTGCCCCCTGGCCAGGCACAAAAATGGCCATACGGCTGGAGATGGGTCCCCCGCCCAAAGAGCCAGCAGGGAAAACTATGCCTTGTTCTAAAGCTCTTTGGGAACCGCTTGCGTAGCCCCACAGACCTGGGGGCTGCGGGCTTTGCTGCTGCCTTCAGCCTCAAAGCCACCCTTTCCCACTTGGCGCCGCATCAGGCACAAAAATGGCCTATGGCTGGAGATGGGTCCCCTGCCAAAAGAGCCAGCAGGGAAAATTATGCCTTGTTCTAAATCTCTTTGGGAACCACTTGCGTAGCCCAACAGATCTTGGGCCTGTGGGCTTTCCTGCTGCCTTCAGCCTAGACAACACCCTTTCCCACTAGGTGCCTCGCCACGCACACAAATGGCCATACGGCTGGAGATGGGTCCCCTGCCCAAGGAGCCAGCAGGGAAAACTATGCCTTCTTCTAAAGCTCTTTGGGAACCGCTTGCTTGGCCCCACAGACGTGGGGGCTGCAGGCTTTCTTGCTGCCTTCAGCCTCGACAGCACACTTTCCCATTTGGCACCGCGTCAGGCACAAAAATGGCCTATGGATGGAGATGGGTCCCATGCCCAAAGAGCCAGCAGGGAAAACTATGCCTTGTTCTAAAGCTCTTTGGGAACCGCTTGCGTAGCCCCACAGACCTGGGGCTGTGGGGTTTCCTGCTGCCTTCAGCCTCAAAACCACCCTTTCCCACTTGGCGCCGGGCGAGGCACAAAAATGGCCATACGGCTGGAGATGGGTCCCACGCCCAAGGAGCCAGCAGGGAAAACTATGCCTTGTTCTGAAGCTCTTTGGGAACCGCTTGCTTGGCCCCACAGACCTGGGGGCTGCAGGCTTTCTTATGCCTTCAGCCTCGACAGCACACTTTCCCACTTGGCACCGCGTCAGGCACAAAAATGGCCTATGGCTGGAGATGGGTCCCATGCCCTAAGAGCCAGCTGGGAAAACTATGCCTTGTTCTAAAGCTCTTTGGGAACCGCTTGCGTAGCCCCACAGACCTGGGGCTGTGGGGTTTCCTGCTGCCTTCAGCCTCGACAACACCCTTTCCCACTTGGCGCCGCGCCAGGCACAAAAATGGCCATACGGCTGGAGATGGGACCCCGCCCAAAGAGCCAGCAGGGAAAAATATGCCTTGTTCTAAAGCTCTTTGGGAACCGCTTGCGTAGCCCCACAGACCTGGGGGCTGCAGTCTTTGCTGCTGCCTTCAGCCTCAAAGCCACCCTTTCCCACTTGGCCCCGCGCCAGGCACAAAAATGGCCTATGGCTGGAGATGGGTCCCCCGCCCAAAGAGCCAGCAGGGAAAACTATGCCTTGTTCTAAAGCTCTTTGGGAACCGCTTGCGTAGCCCCACAGACCTGGGGGCTGCGGGCTTTGCTGCTGCCTTCAGCCTCGACACCACCCTTTCCCACTTGGCGCCGCGCCAGGCACAAAAATGGCCATACGGCTGGAGATGGGTACCCCGCCCAAAGAGCCAGCAGGGAAAACTATGCCTTGTTCTAAAGCTCTTTGGGAACCACTTGCGTAGCGCCAGAGACCTGGGGGCTGTGGGCTTTCCTGCTGCCTTCAGCCTCGACACCACCCTTTCCCACTTGGCACTGCGCCAGGCACAAAAATGGCCATACGGCTGGAGATGGGTCCCCCGCCCAAAGAGCCAGCAGGGAAAACTATGCCTTGTTCTAAAGCTCTTTGGGAACCGCTTGCGTAGCCCCACAGACCTGGGGGCTGCGGGCTTTCCTGCTGCCTTCAGCCTCGACACCACCCTTTCCCACTTGGCACTGCGCCAGGCACAAAAATGGCCTATGGCTGGAGATGGGTCCCCCGCCCAAAGAGCCAGCAGGGAAAACTATGCCTTGTTCTAAAGCTCTTTGGGAACCGCTTGCGTAGCCCCACAGACCTGGGGGCTGTGGGCTTTCCTGCTGCCTTCAGCCTCGACACCACCCTTTCCCACTTGGCGCCGCGCCAGGCACAAAAATGGCCATACGGCTGGAGATGGGTCCCCCGCCCAAAGAGCCAGCAGGGAAAACTATGCCTTGTTCTAAAGCTCTTTGGGAACCGCTTGCGTAGCCCCACAGACCTGGGGGCTGCAGGCTTTGCTCCTGCCTTCAGCCTCAAAACCACCCTTTCCGACTTGGCGCCGCGCCAGGCACAAAAATGGCCATACGGCTGGAGATGGGTCCCCCGCCCAAAGAGCCAGCAGGGAAAACTATGCCTTGTTCTAAAGCTCTTTGGGAACCGCTTGCTTGGCCCCACAGACCTGGGGGCTGCGGGCTTTGCTGCTGCCTTCAGCCTCGACACCACCCTTTCCCACTTGGCGCCGCGCCAGGGACAAAAATGGCCATACGGCTGGAGATGGGTCCCCCGCCCAAAGAGCCAGCAGGGAAAACTATGCCTTGTTCTAAAGCTCTTTGGGAACCGCTTGCGTAGCCCCACAGACCTGGGGGCTGCAGGCTCTCCTGCTGCCTTCAGACTCAAAGCCACCCTTTCCCACTTGGCCCCGCGCCAGGCACAAAAATGGCCTATGGCTGGAGATGGGTCCCCTGCCCAAAGAGCCAGCAGGGAAAACTATGCCTTGTTCTAAAGCTCTTTGGGAACCGCTTGCGTAGCCCCACAGACCTGGGGGCTGCGGGCTTTCCTGCTGCCTTCAGCCTCGACACCACCCTTTCCCACTTGGCGCCGCGCCAGGCACAAAAATGCCCATACGGCTGGAGATGGGTCCCCCGCCCAAAGAGCCAGCAGGGAAAACTATGCCTTGTTCTCAAGCTCTTTGGGAACCACTTGCGTAGCGCCACAGACCTGGGGGCTGCAGGCTTTCCTGCTGCCTTCAGCCTCGACACCACCCTTTCCCACTTGGCACTGCGCCAGGCACAAAAATGGCCATACGGCTGGAGATGGGTCCCCCGCCCAAAGAGCCAGCAGGGAAAACTATGCCTTGTTCTAAAGCTCTTTGGGAACCACTTGCGTAGCCCCACAGACCTGGGGGCTGCGGGCTTTCCTGCTGCCTTCAGCCTCGACACCACCCTTTCCCACTTGGCGCCGCGCCAGGCACAAAAAAAGCCATACGGCTGGAGATGGGTCCCCCGCCCAAAGAGCCAGCAGGGAAAACTATGCCTTGTTCTAAAGCTCTTTGGGAACCGCTTGCGTAGGCCCACAGACCTGGGGGCTGCGGGCTTTCCTGCTGCCTTCAGCCTCAAAACCACCCTTTCCCACTTGGCGCCGCGCCAGGCACAAAAATGGCCTATGGCTGGAGATGGGTCCCCCGCCCAACGAACAAGCAGGGAAAACTATGCCTTGTTCTCAAGCTCTTTGGGAACTGCTTGCGTAGCCCCACAGACCTGGGGGCTGCAGGCTTTCCTGCTGCCTTCAGCCTCAAAGCCACCCTTTCCCACTTGGCGCCACGCCAGGCACAAAAATGGCCATACGGCTGGAGATGGGTCCCCCGCCCAAAGAGCCAGCAGGGAAAACTATGCCTTGTTCTAACGCTCTTTGGGAACCGCATGCGTAGCCCAACAGATCTTGGGCCTGTGGGCTTTCCTGCTGCCTTCAGCCTAGACAACACCCTTTCCCACTAGGTGCCTCGCCACGCACACAAATGGCCATACGGCTGGAGATGGGTCCCCTGCCCAAGGAGCCAGCAGGGAAAACTATGCCTTGTTCTAAAGCTCTTTGGGAACCGCTTGCGTAGCCCCACAGACCTGGGGGCTGCAGGCTTTGCTGCTGCCTTCAGCCTCAAAACCACCCTTTCCCACTTGGCACCGCGCCAGGCACAAAAATGGCCTATGGCTGGAGATGGGTGCCCCGCCCAAAGAGCCAGCAGGGAAAACTATGCCTTGTTCTAAAGCTCTTTGGGAACCGCTTGCGTAGCCCCACAGACCTGGGGGCTGCGGGCTTTCCTGCTGCCTTCAGCCTCGACAACACCCTTTCCCACTTGGCGCCGCGCCAGGCACAAAAATAGCTATACGGCTGGAGATGGGTCCCATGCCCAAAGAGCCAGCAGGGAAAACTATGCCTTGTTCTAAAGCTCTTTCAGAACCGCTTGCGTAGCCCCCAGACCTGGGGGCTGCAGGCTTTCTTGCTGCCTTCAGCCTCGACAGCACACTTTCCCACTTGGCACCGCGTCAGTCACAAAAATGGCCTATGGCTGGAGATGGGTCCCCTGCCCAAGGAGCCAGCAGGGAAAACTATGCCTTGTTCTAAAGCTCTTTGGGAACCGCTTGCGTAGCCCCACAGACCTGGGGGCTGCGGGCTTTCCTGCTGCCTTCAGCCTCAAAGCCACCCTTTCCCACTTGGCGCCGCGCCAGACTCAAAAATGGCCATACGGCTGGAGATGGGTCCCCCACCCAAAGAGTCAGCAGGGAAAACTATGCCTTGTTCTAAAGCTCTTTGGGAACCGCTTGGATAGCCCCACAGACCTGGGGGCTGCAGGCTCTCCTGCTGCCTTCAGCCTAAAAGCCACCCTTTCCCACTTGGCGCCGCGCCAGGCACAAAAATGGCCTATGGCTGGAGATGGGTCCCATGCCCTAAGAGCCAGCTGGGAAAACTATGCCTTGTTCTAAAGCTCTTTGGGAACCGCTTGGGTAGCCCCACAGACCTGGGGGCTGCGGGCTTTCCTGCTGCCTTCAGCCTCGACAACACCCTTTCCCACTTGGCGCCGCGCCAGGCACAAAAATAGCTATACGGCTGGAGATGGGTCCCATGCCCAAAGAGCCAGCAGGGAAAACTATGCCTTGTTCTAAAGCTCTTTCAGAACCGCTTGCGTAGCCACCAGACTTGGGGGCTGCAGGCTTTCTTGCTGCCTTCAGCCTCGACAGCACCCTTTCCCACTTGGCACCGCGTCAGTCACAAAAATGGCCTATGGCTGGAGATGGGTCCCCCGCCCAAGGAGCCAGCAGGGAAAACTATGCCTTGTTCTAAAGCTCTTTCAGAACCGCTTGCGTAGCCCCACAGACCTGGGGGCTGCGGGCTTTCCTGCTGCCTTCAGCCTCGACACCACCCTTTCCCACTTGGCGCCGCGCCAGGCTCAAAAATGGCCATACGGCTGGAGATGGGTCCCCCACCCAAAGAGCCAGCAGGGAAAACTATGCCTTGTTCTAAAGCTCTTTGTGAACTGCTTGGATAGACCCACAGACCTGCGGGCTGCAGGCTCTCCTGCTGCCTTCAGCCTCGACACCACCCTTTCCCACTTGGCGCCGCGCCAGGCACAAAAATGGCCTATGGCTGGAGATGGGTCCCATGCCCAAAGAGCCAGCAGGGAAAACTATGCCTTGTTCTAAAGCTCTTTCAGAACCGCTTGCGTAGCCCCACAGACCTGGGGGCTGCGGGCTTTCCTGCTGCCTTCAGCCTCGACACCACCCTTTCCCACTTGGCGCCGCGCCAGGCTCAAAAATGGCCATACGGCTGGAGATGGGTCCCCCACCCAAAGAGCCAGCAGGGAAAACTATGCCTTGTTCTAAAGCTCTTTGTGAACTGCTTGGATAGCCCCACAGACCTGCGGGCTGCAGGCTCTCCTGCTGCCTTCAGCCTCGACACCACCCTTTCCCACTTGGCGCCGCGCCAGGCACAAAAATGGCCTATGGCTGGAGATGGGTCCCATGCCCAAAGAGCCAGCAGGGAAAACTATGCCTTGTTCTAAAGCTCTTTGGGAACCGCTTGCGTAGCCCCACAGACCTGGGGGCTGCGGGCTTTCCTGCTGCCTTCAGACTCAAAGCCACGCTTTCCAACTTGGCGCCGCGCCAGGCACAAAAATGGCCATATGGCTGGAGATGGGTCCCCCGCGCAAAGAGCCTGCAGGGAAAGCTTTGTCTACAGTCAGTCAAGGTCGACGTACTCAACACTGATAAGAAAGATCACATGTGTTCTTGTGGTGAGGGATATCAAGTGGAAATCCTTCTCGCGGAGTGATCAAGCGATTTAAACTTTTCATCATAATCCAAAGTCTAACATGCAAAACAATTGTCTAAGCAAAGCACAATACAGTGAGTATTAGTAAAACAACAACAGAGTGAAGCATCTTGTTATAAAGTCCTGTAACTGTCGGTGACCATCCAAAAAGAGGATCTCCCCATCTATGTCCTTCGCCTCTCTTCACTCTTTCCAACGCTTGGTGTATTTCTTCAACCTGATGATGGACGGTAATCAAAGTTGTCTGTCTATTTTCTTGGGCCTCTTTCAAGAGTCGCTTCAATTCATTGTGTTTTAGCAGCTTCTTCACCAGGGAGAGATTCATTCCGATAGGGGCAGGCAACAATCTCGAATCAACGTATAATTAGGTTGTAGCAATTGAAAAGACGTAACAGGAGCTTAATAATTGAAGTCGCATCCCGTAACTTTGTGTTAGTAAAGTTCAAACACAAAGATTTGAGTGATTACTATGTCATCTCTGAATACAAGACTACAGGGAGACCTCATGCTAACGCACCCTTTCCCAATATAGTCAAGCACAGTCTCTGGGGTTTCATCGGGATGTGTCTCAAAGTGACAAACATTCTGGTTGGTGTCAAGACAAAGGTCTTGTGCTTTGAGAGTATTACTCTCACAAATGAATCCTTGTTGGTCTCGTGAAACGCATGCGTCAACATCAGCAGTTTGCCATTTAGTCTCATTTTGTCGTGCCCAACCTCTGTGCTGTGTTGGATAGAGTAGAGCTCCTTGGTGATTCAACCCCAGTGCGATGATTGGGTATATGGTGTATACGGAGGCATTGCGTATCGTTAAGACAAAAGCTGTGGCTTTGCTCTCAGTGGGATCGTAGGTGAAATTAACCAGATAACACCTGGACTGAAATTTTTTCTCAAATTCAATTGCGTTATCCCATATTACTTTTCGAATTTCGGTGGGCAAGGTGCCTTCTTCACCTTCCCTTATGATTGCGGCTGTCATAGATTGCATCCACAATTGGGCTTGGATACAACTAAGAGCCAAGGAAACATTGGTTTGAGTTGTACCAAGTGCATCTGTGATCAGCTGATGGTCTTTTTCACCCGTTTCTTCCCATTGAGACAATATATTCGATAAAAGCCGTTGGTGGTTTCCCAATGCTAATAGAGAGGACCGTAGGGGACGTCTTAATTTGTCCAGATCAGTAGCGGTTGTGACTAGTTTGTTGGCAAGTATCTCAGCATCTATACTATTCAAGACTCCCAGGCCTGTTCCTAAGATACCAGTCGCATCCCTCTTCCGTCCGTGTGAAGTGGCAAGAGTTCGTTTGCGTAACCATGCTGACCATTCTGCATAAGATGTACTCAGGAATGGTAAGCAGGTGGGTTTGATCGCAGAGATTTTAATCTGCATTGACAATTCTGCTCGTTTGAGGGAATATGTGGGATTAAACAGTACTTGTTGTTGACCTGTGTGTGTTTAATAACGTAAGGGCCAATGTTGAAAATGTAAGGAGTTAGTCTAATGGAGGGCTTAGAAAAGAGAGAGGTGTGTTTTTTTTTTTTCTCTTAGAAGAGAGAGCCTTTGAGAGTTTGTGGGGTGTAGGTTCTGGAGTCATTTCAGCAAGTTCAGGTGTATTTGAGTCAATCATAAATTCAAATAACAATTCTGTGCCCTTGTAGCCCCAAATACAGTACACTACTGTAGGTTTGATGAAAGTGAAATTGTGCCAGCAATCTGAATTTGGCTCCATAATTTTGTAACAATCAGTGTTGTATTTGTCCGCTTTGGTAGAGTCTACATAGATGGTTTTGATTACAGTTGGCCTGTGGTGATTAGACCCGTTGATAAATCGGCAACCAATGTGTGTTCTTGTGGAATAATTACTAAATTGGCCAAGAATACAAAAATACAGCATTGTTCACACATTAAGGAAAGTCATAAAATCAAGAGGCTTCTGAGGTAGAATACAGCCGCAGCTAGCACACGAAGAATGCAACAGCTGTGATTCCCTGTACAAGGTTGTTTGCGAAACTACACGAGGGATGGAACGGAACGCGCTTGTTCCGTGGCCTTCCCTTGTGACGAATAGCAGATATGGGGACGAGATGGTACTACGGAACTGATAAGCGGCTTACACGCCACCCGAGCCAACATTTCGTCAAATGTTGATGAAATGCTGTCCTTTTGTGCGAACTTTGCTCACCACAATGTACCAAAACACACCTCCATCCCGGAGGCTATCCGCCCCCGAGGTGTGAACACTCCTCCTTGAGTACATTAATCATAATAAAAGTACATATGACTAAAGTCACTCAAACTCCACTTTGAAGTTAAAAAAATAATATAAAAATAGCCCGAGAGGGGGAATGTCTGGGAAGACACCATCGCGAAGAATCCCACCGCTGTTTTCTGGGATCAGTCGACGGGCTGAGCCTTTCTTCCCCCTCATAAGGACGCCTTTGGGTAAGACTTTGATTACACCGAGTGCTTTCTCGGGGACTCTAGAAATTTCTCTAGAGAATCTCTACCCTACATTTATAGCCAGGCTGTATCGTTTATAATTTTGTCACGCGTTTGTCTATTTAACAATGTCTTTATTTGCACGTGCTTTGCAGACAGTGTATTTATCACCGGCAATCCTAAAGAACCTGTATATCTGTTGTTTAAATAAACTGCACTGTTTCAGTAGCTAGTCGTTTCGCTTTCTCACTGAACGCGACCAAAACTTGAGAGAGGCCGTGCTGGTTCAGGAGCACGACTAGACTGAAGGTGCAGCCCACTATTAGTGTCTCCAAATCGTAATAGTTTAACACATAGTAAACGCGATTGGCCTGATAGTGCTGAATTGGGCATCACTCAGAATTGAAACCCAGCCGCACCTGGCCTCCCACCTCGGTGAGGAGTGTTAGAACGCAAGGGGGTTTATCTTCTGCCAAAACCGCTTGGCCCCGTTTCACGCAACAGAATTTGGCGTAGTCGGCAGGATTGCCATGGATAAACTGCTGCAAAAATATGATTGTGCCCCTTCCCAGGCTGGGAAGGAGTGGGCCCAAAAATTTTGGAAGGATGAAGAGAAAGTGGTGGAACGTATTGAAGAGCGTCGGGTTTCACAGAAGCTCAGAGCGGGGAAAGGCAAGGGTGTGATTTGTGCTGTGTTAGGCGCCTGTTTATCTTGTGCACAACAAGAAGCTAGAGAAACCCCCGCTCCTAATCTGATTTCAGCTGTAGAATATGCAACCCTGAAATCGGAGAATGAGGTGCTGAAGTCATCATTAGCCTTGCAAAAGGAGACAGGAGAAAGATTAAGAACTCAAGTCGATAAGCTTGTGAGTGAGAATGAATGTTTAGGAAACCGGAATGCTCAACTTGGGAGTGAAAATCGCCAACTTAAAATGTTATTGAAAGGGTGACCGGGCTCTTAGATAAAATGCAGCCCTCGACCCAGGTCCAACAGATTCGTAAGTTAATGTGTTATCCAAATTCCGGAACCCAGACCGGAGATTTTTTTGTCTAACAGTGAGGATGACGAAGAAGATGAGGAGGAAAGGACTTTTACTTTGAAATCCCAAGTTTTTCCTTTACGTCCTCTGGTTAAAACTGAAACTGCAGTTGATGATGGTGATGAAATTCACACCACTGTGCGTACCGTTCCATGGACACCAACCGAGTTAACAAAAATAAGGGAGAAATATTCGAGGCGACCAGAAGAGTCAGCTGTTGAGTACGTGTGGCGAGTTTCTTCTGAAGGGGGGGGCAGAATTATGCTGAGTGAGGAAGAAGCAGGAGACTCTTGGGGACCAGGAGTGTTTTTAACCACTATGCCTGGGGATCATAATTATTCCCTAACCGCTCGAGCAGCCTATTGGGCAAGGGGTATGGATCCGCGAGAGAGGGGGGAGCCGTTAGAGATTAGAGCTACAGGCTACTCTGATCTGTTTGCGGCTGTACGGAAAGCAGCTTGTCTGCAAGCCATGTATGACAGAGAGGAATTTCGGAAATCCCCAATGTCAGCCCCTATCGACCCGGATCGATTAGCCCCTCTCATCCGTGGTCTTCCCGGTTGCCTGAAACCGTTCCTTGTTCGCACTCAAGATCGTATACGGGATGCTCGGGGTGCTCATGGGCGGGGCCGTCGTCACTACATGCCCACCTGGAATGTACAGGAAATAGATCAATATGGGCGCCGAATGGGCTGGGCCAGCCAAACTAGTGAGAAATCCTCCGAACACCCGCGAAAGGTTCGCCAAGTCCAAACTCACACTCAAAACCCTAAATCAGAGGGAAGGTTTAAGCCTGATAAGGACCGAAATGAGTTGTGGCGTAAAGCCCTACAATTAGGGGTGCCCCGACAATTCTTGCACGGTGACCCTACGGGAGATCTCCGTACGCTAGTCCAATCTCTACCTAGAAAGAATAATGCGGCTGGGGAGAAAAGTCTAACCAGAGAATCCCCAAGCCGTGAGAAAACTGTGCCTTCTGCACCGGAACATAACTTGATTGATTTGACAGAGTCCCAGCCACAACACTCCTATCCCCGGGGAGGGCACTGAGCAACCCTGTCGGGCAGGTACTAGCAATCCAATGGCGCTCTCATAAAGACTCCGAACCTGTTATTGTCATTCCTGTTGGACCCCGGAAGATATTGGTAAATTTTATTATTGATACCGGAGCCCAAATGTCTGCAATCACTAACGAAACAGCACAACTTCTAGGTATAAATCCCACCCGACGCAGAGTCAACTTCACAGGAATTGATGGTGTGGTAAAAACATGCCCCACTGCAAAAATTAACCTCTGGTTGCCGGGAGAGCAGCGAATGACTAGGGCAGAAGTGTTAGTGGGTGCCTCACGTAGACCCGACTCAAAGTGTCAGGGACCCGCACAGGAAGTTAAATTCCTGGGGGTCTGGTGGATTAAGGGAGCTGCTTCTGTCCCTCAGGATACCCTGAAAAAATAGAACATGGACAGAATCCTTCCAGCACGAAGGAGTTACAGCAGGTCCTGGGAACTTTAAGTTATTGGCGTAAACACATCCCTGGCTTTTCCATCATTGCTCGCCCCCTTCATAGCTTGCCAAAAAAGGGTAAATCCTGGGTGTGGACTGAACAACACACTAATGCTCTGCAATTACTAATAAAGGAGCTAAGGTTATTCCAACAACTTGGCCCCATACATCCAACTGACCCTGTCCATGTAGAATGGGGGCTCAGTGAACATGGTTCCCGTTGTAATTTATGGCAGAAGGGACCAGCAGGACCGGAGAGACCATTAGAATTTTGCTCCCACTCCTTCAATGATACTGAATGCAGCTATTCAGACCTGGAGAAGGGTTTACTGTCCCTGGTGCGAGCGTTGCAACGAGCAGAGCAGATAAGAAGAGAACAGAGTGTGATCTTTCCTGGGACCTTTTCGCCTCCCAGATGTGGTCCTTAAAGGGACACCACCACCAGCTGGCATTGCCCAGAGACCTACAGTTCGAAAGTGGTATGCTTATTTAGAAGGCATTAATGAAATCAAGCCAGTCTCTGAAGGCAGTGTTAAAGTATCCAAGGCTACTTCACAAGGATACCAAAGGATATAGATGGTGCCCTATTGTTCCAATCCCCACCAAACAGACCATCTCCGATCCAAGAAGCACCTCCTTTGAGGGACAGCAGTGATCTTAGAGGAGTGTGGTTTACTGGTGCGTCATCTCACCGTTAAAAAAATAAGTGCAAATATAAGGCCGTAGCACTGGAAGTAACAACGGGAGAAAGAGCAATTGAAATAGGGGAGGGTAGGGGAACTCAGAGCTGTCCTACTAGCTGCACAACATGGAGCCACCTCCTTTTACGCTGAGTCATATGCTGTTCTTAAAGGAGCCACTGAATGGCTAGGACACTGGGCAGCCAACGATTGGCAGGTGAATAGAGTCCCAGTTTGGGAGACAGATAATTGGAAGCAACTGTTGGAAATAGGAGGACAGAGACCATTGCACATTGCTTGGGTAAAAGGCCACGATCGTTCAAACTCGATCACTGCTCAGTTCAACCAACAGGTAGATGGCCTCACGCGGCTGCAACAAATTGACATTGTAGATGATGGTCGGGAATGGGAACGCTTACTTGAATCGTTACATGTTAAACGTGGCCGCACAGGCCGTCCTGACCTGTATCGGGAAGGTGGGTGGCTTGTGTCAGTTAAGCTGTGCGAACAAATAGTAACTGCCTGTTCACAATGTCGCCTACGACTCAGCAAAGATCATCCGAGTAAGGCGCCTCCCTTACACATGCGGGACAAGAAAGCGTTGTGGCATTCATGGCAGCTTGATTATATTGGGCCCTTGAGATCATCAGGTGGGAAAAGATATGTCCTGGTAGGAGTGGAGATTATCTCCAGCCTCAGTATGGCCAGCAGTTTCAAACCAGCTACGAGGGACAACACAGTGAAAGGCCTAACAGGGTGGTTCAGCACACTTCCCCTTCCCGACGAAATCCAGAGTGATAACGTTTCACACTTTACGGCTTCGGTGGTACAAGATTGGGCCAAGGAAGAAGGGATTCGATGGGTATTTCATACTCCCTGTTATCCCCAGGCTAATGGCATTGTTGAACGCACCAATAGATTGGTTAAGCGTTTTGCAAAAAGTCATGAACCTGGTTGGCATTTGCGATTGGATGATGCCATCTATCAACTAAATAACAAATGGAGTGGAGACGGCTGTCCTAAAATGAAAGCTTTCTGTGTACCTGCCAATATTATCTCGCCAAAGGCTGCCAATGAACCGGGAAAATACCCCGGAAGATTTCACCCTGGACTACCTGTGTTAGTGAAAATGCCTCAAAATGGGACGGTGCCAATGGTGCTAGCTACTCCCAAAAATCCCTATGCATGGGAAGCCAAGGATTGTTCAGGGAAGATACACCGGATCAGCACCCGGTGGACCGCACCTTCTTTTTAACCCCGTCGGTCGAATAAGACCGAGCAGATTTTCTTTTCCTTTATGTCTTACAGGAACCTTGGATGAGCTGTACAGACGGATTGGCCTACGCTACCTTTGAATGTCTCCAGGGAATCCTGACATTGAACCTGGCAATAATACTACTTTTATGATGTATGGCTATTTGGAGGCCCAAATTCTAAAATGACGAATTGGCAGATGGAATTGATGCTATTCAGTTTCACCTTTTTATTCCCTGTTGTTTGTAGTCAAAGAGACCCAGAGTGGCCATGGTCTCAAGCCTTTCTCGTCTATAATACAAGACTACAGGGAGACCTCATGCTAACGCACCCTTTCCCAATATAGTCAAGCACAGTCTCTGGGGTTTCATCGGGATGTGTCTCAAAGTGACAAACATTCTGGTTGGTGTCAAGACAAAGGTCTTGTGCTTTGAGAGTATTACTCTCACAAATGAATCCTTGTTGGTCTCGTGAAACGCATGCGTCAACATCAGCAGTTTGCCATTTAGTCTCATTTTGTCGTGCCCAACCTCTGTGCTGTGTTGGATAGAGTAGAGCTCCTTGGTGATTCAACCCCAGTGCGATGATTGGGTATATGGTGGATACTGAGGCATTGCGTATCGTTAAGACAAAAGCTGTGGCTTTGCTCTCAGTGGGATCGTAGGTGAAATTAACCAGATACCACCAGGATTGAAATTTTCTCTCAAACTCAATTGCGTTATCCCATATTACTTTTCGAATTTCGGTGGGCAAGGTGCCTTCTTCACCTTCCCTTATGATTTATGAGTTTTTGCAAAACGCTTAACCAATCCGTTGGTGCATTCAACAATGCCATTAGCCTGAGGATAATAGGGAGTATGAAATACCCATCGAATCCCTTCTTCTTTGGCCCAATCTTGTACCACTGTAGCGGTAAAGTGTGAACCGTTATCACTTTGGATTTCCTCGGGAAGGGGAAGTGTGCTGAGCCACCCTTTTAGGCCTTTCACTGTGTTGTCCCCAGCAGCTGATTTGAAGCCAGTGGCCATACTGAGGCTGGAGATAATCTCCACTCCGACTAGGACATATCTTTTCCCACCTGATGATCTCAAGGGCCCAATATAATCAATCTGCCATGAATGCCACAACATTTTCTTGTCCCGCATGTGTAAGGGAGGCGCCTTACTCGGATGATCTTTGCTGAGTCGTAGGCGACATTGTGACCAGGCAGTTACTACTTGTTCGCACAGCTTAACCGACACAGGCCACCCCCGGGCTAGACCTTCCTGATACAGATCAGCACGGCCTGTATGGCCAGGCTTAATATGTAACCATTCCCGACCATCATCTACAGTGTCAATTTGTTGTAGCCGCGTGAGGCTATCTACCTGTTGGTTGAACTGAGCAGTGATCGAGTTTGAACGATCGTGGCCTTTTACCCAAGCAATGTGCAATGGTCTCTGTCCTCCTATTTCCAACAGTTGCTTCCAACTGTCTGTCTCCCAGATTGGGACTCTATTCACCTGCCAATCATTGGCTGCCCAGTGTCCTAGCCATTCAGTGGCTCCTTTAAAAACAGCATATGAGTCAGTGTAAATGTAAGTAGCTCCATGTTGTGCAGCTAGTAGGACGGCTCTGAGTTCCCCTACTTGTGCCCTACCTTCTCCTGTTTCAATTGCTCTTTCCCCCGTTGCTACTTCCAGTGCTACGGCCTTGTATTTCCACTTGCTGTTCTCACGGTGAGATGACACACCAGTAAACCACACTCCTGTAAGATCACTGCCTGCTTTCAGAGGAGGTGCTTCTTGGATTGGAGATGGTCTGTTTGGTGGGGATTGGAACAATAGGGCACCATCTCTATCCTTCTGGAGCATGGATACTTTGATACTACCTTCAGAGATTGGCATGATATCATTAATGCCTTCTAAATAAGCATACCACTTTCGAACTGTGGGTTTCTGGGCAATGCCAGCTGGCGGTGCTGTCCCTTTACGGACCACATCTAGGAGTCGAAAAGGGCCCCGAACATACACGCTCTGTTCTCTCCTTATCTGCTCTGCTCGTTGCAATGCTCGCACCAGGGACAGTAAACCCTTCTCCAGGTCTGAATAGCTGCTCTCAGTATCATTAAAGGCGTGAGAGCTAAATTCTAATGGTCTCTCCGGTCCTGCTGGTCCCTTCTGGCATAAATTACAATGGGAACCATGTTCACTGAGCCCCCATTCTACATGGACAGGGTCAGTTGGATGTATGGGGCCAAGTTGTTGGAATAACCTTAGCTCTTTTATTAGCAATTCTAGTGCATTAGTATGTTGTTCAGTCGACTCCCAGGATTTACCTTTTTTGAGCAAACAATAAAGGGGGCGAGCAATGATGGAAAAGCCAGGGATGTGTTTACGCTAATAACTTAAAGTTCCCAGGACTTGCTGTAACTCCTTCGTGCTGGAAGGATTCTGTCCATGTTCTATTTTTTCAGGGTATCCTGAGGGACAGAAGCAGCTCCCTTAATCCACCAGACCCCCAGGAATTTAACTTCCTGTGCGGGTCCCTGACACTTTGAGTCGGGAATTTCCAATCCCAAATCTGATAATGTTTTTCGGATGTTTTCCATCATGTCTTGTACACTTTCTTGGTTCTCTCCCCTATTAAGATGTCATCAATAATATATTGGTATACTGTACATCCCTGTGAAACAGGAATCTCTGATAGCACTTTAGCCAAAGCATTATGGGCAATAGTGGGGGAATGTTTGTATCCTTGCGGAAAGCGGTTAAAGGTATATTGCACTCCTTTCCATGTGAATGCAAACTGCGCTTTGTCCTGCTCAAGGAGGAGAATCATAAAAAAATATGTCTTTAAAATCTAAGGCAACCCTGCAAGGATGGGCAGCTCCTTTTATCATTGTCACAATTTCCGCGATATTCGGAACAGCAGCGGTCAGAGGTGCAGTGTTGGCGTTTAATTTTCCGTAATCTACTGTGAAACGCCATTGCCTTTTTGGTTTCTTTACTGGCCACACCGGTGAAAAATAAGGCGAGTGAATCCTCTTAATGATGTCCCTTTTTTTCTAAATTTGATACCAATCTGTCTGCTCCTGCAACAGCAGTTGCAGGCAGTGGATACTACAGGACAGCAGAGATTTTAGAGGGAGGGAAAAGTATGGAAGTTTCCAATAGACTCAATTTCACTGTGTCTATTACTTTTTCAAATCCTGCAAAACTTCACACTGTGGAGACATCATTAAGAAAAGTCATTAAGAAACCCTCGGACGGCAGGCTTTCGTGACGCCTTCAGCCTCAAAATCACCCTTTCCCACGTGGCGCCGCGCCAGGCACAAAAATGGCCATACGACTGGAGATGGGTCCCCTGCCAAAAGAGCCAGCAGGTAAAACTATGCCTTGTTCTAAAGCTCTTTGGGAACCGCTTGCGTAGCCCCACAGACCTGGGGGCTGCGGGCTTTCCTGCTGCCTTCAGCCTCAAAACCACCCTTTCCCACTTGGCGCCGTGCCAGGCACAAAAATGGCCATACGGCTGGAGATGGGTCCCCCGCCCAAAGAGCCAGCTGGGAAAACTATGCCTTGTTCTAAAGCTCTTTGGGAACCGCTTGCTTGGCCCCACAGACCTGGGGGCTGCAGTCTTTGCTGCTGCCTTCAGCCTCAACACCACCCTTACCCACTTGGCGCCGCGCCAGGCACAAAAATGGCCATACGGCTGGAGATGGGTCCCCTGCCAAAAGAGCCAGCAGGGAAAACTATGCCTTGTTCTAAAGCTCTTTGGGAACCGCTTGCGTAGCCCCACAGACCTGGGGGCTGTGGGCTTTCCTGCTGCCTTCAGCCTCAAAACCACCCTTTCCCACTTGGCGCCGTGCCAGGCACAAAAATGGCCATACGGCTGGAGATGGGTCCCCCGCCCAAAGAGCCAGCAGGGAAAACTATGCCTTGTTCTAAAGCTCTTTGGGAACCGCTTGCTTGGCCCCACAGACGTGGGGGCTGCGGGCTTTCCTGCTGCCTTCAGCCTCAAAACCACCCTATGCCACTACGCACCGCGTCAGGCACAAAAATAGCCATACGGCTGGAGATGGGTCCCCCACCCAAAGAGCCAGCAGGGAAAACTATGCCTTGTTCTAAAGCTCTTTGGGAACCTCTTGCGTAGCCCCACAGACCTGGGGGCTGCGGGCTTTCCTGCTGTCTTCAGCCTCAAAGCAACCCTTTCCCACTTGGCGCCCTATCAAGCACAAAAATGGCCTATGGCTGGAGATGGGTCCCATGCCCAAAGAGCCAGCAGGGAAAACTATGCCTTGTTCTAAAGCTCTTTGGGAACCGCTTGCGTAGCCGCACAGACCTGGGGGCTGCGGGCTTTCCTGCTGCCTTCAGCCTCAAAACCACCCTTTCCCACTTGGCCCCCGGCCAGGCACAAAAATGGCCATACGGCTGGAGATGGGTCCCCCGCCCAAAGAGCCAGCAGGGAAAACTATGCCTTGTTCTAAAGCTCTTTGGGAACCGCTTGCGTAGCCCCACAGACCTGGGGGCTGCAGGCTTTGCTGCTGCCTTCAGCCTCAAAACCACCCTTTCCCACTTGGCGCTGCGCCAGGCACAAAAATGGCCATACGGCTGGAGATGGGTTCCCCGCCCAAAGAGCCAGCAGGGAAAATTATGCCTTGTTCTAAAGCTCTTTGGGAACCGCTTGTGTAGCCCCACAGACCTGGGGGCTGCGGGCTTTCCTGCTGCCTTTAGCCTCGACACAACCCTTTCCCACTTGGCGCCGCGCCAGGCTCAAAAATGGCCATACGGCTGGAGATGGGTCCCCTGCCAAAAGAGCCAGCAGGGAAAACTATGCCTTGTTCTAAAGCTCTTTGGGAACCGCTTGCGTAGCCCCACAGACCTGGGGGCTGCGGGCTTTCCTGCTGCCTTCAAGCCTCAAAGCCACCCTTTCCCACTGGGCGCCGGGCCAGGCACAAAAATGGCCTATGGCTGGAGATGGGTCCCCCGAACAAAGAGCCAGCAGGGAAAACTATGCCTTGTTCTAAAGCTCTTTGGGAACTGCTTGCGTAGCCCCACAGACCTGGGGGCTGCAGGCTTTCCTGCTGCCTTCAGCCTCAAAGCCACCCTTTCCCACTTGGCGCCCTATCAAGCACAAAAATGGCCTATGGCTGGAGATGGGTCCCAGGCCCAAAGAGCCAGCAGGGAAAACTATGCCTTGTTCTAAAGCTCTTTGGGAACCGCTTGCTTGGCCCCACAGACCTGGGGGCTGCGGGCTTTCCTGCTGCCTTCAGCCTCAAAACCACCCTATGCCACTACGCACCGCGTCAGGCACAAAAATAGCCATACGGCTGGAGATGGGTCCCCCACCCAAAGAGCCAGCAGGGAAAACTATGCCTTGTTCTAAAGCTCTTTGGGAACCTCTTGCGTAGCCCCACAGACCTGGGGGCTGCGGGCTTTCCTGCTGTCTTCAGCCTCAAAGCAACCCTTTCCCACTTGGCGCCCTATCAAGCACAAAAATGGCCTATGGCTGGAGATGGGTCCCATGCCCAAAGAGCCAGCAGGGAAAACTATGCCTTGTTCTAAAGCTCTTTGGGAACCGCTTGCGTAGCCGCACAGACCTGGGGGCTGCGGGCTTTCCTGCTGCCTTCAGCCTCAAAACCACCCTTTCCCACTTGGCCCCCGGCCAGGCACAAAAATGGCCATACGGCTGGAGATGGGTCCCCCGCCCAAAGAGCCAGCAGGGAAAACTATGCCTTGTTCTAAAGCTCTTTGGGAACCGCTTGCGTAGCCCCACAGACCTGGGGGCTGCAGGCTTTGCTGCTGCCTTCAGCCTCAAAACCACCCTTTCCCACTTGGCGCCGCGCCAGGCTCAAAAATGGCCATACGGCTGGAGATGGGTCCCCTGCCAAAAGAGCCAGCAGGGAAAACTATGCCTTGTTCTAAAGCTCTTTGGGAACCGCTTGCGTAGCCCCACAGACCTGGGGGCTGCGGGCTTTCCTGCTGCCTTCAAGCCTCAAAGCCACCCTTTCCCACTGGGCGCCGGGCCAGGCACAAAAATGGCCTATGGCTGGAGATGGGTCCCCCGAACAAAGAGCCAGCAGGGAAAACTATGCCTTGTTCTAAAGCTCTTTGGGAACTGCTTGCGTAGCCCCACAGACCTGGGGGCTGCAGGCTTTCCTGCTGCCTTCAGCCTCAAAGCCACCCTTTCCCACTTGGCGCCCTATCAAGCACAAAAATGGCCTATGGCTGGAGATGGGTCCCAGGCCCAAAGAGCCAGCAGGGAAAACTATGCCTTGTTCTAAAGCTCTTTGGGAACCGCTTGCTTGGCCCCACAGACCTGGGGGCTGCGGGCTTTCCTGCTGTCTTCAGACTCAAAGCCACCCTTTCCCACTTGGCGCCGCGCCAGGCACAAAAATGGCCATACGGCTGGAGATGGGTCCCCCGCCCAAAGAGCCAGCAGGGAAAACTATGCCTTGTTCTAAAGCTCTTTGGGAACCGCTTGCGTAGCCCCACAGACCTGGGGGCTGCGGGCTTTCCTGCTGCCTTCACCCTCAAAACCACCCTTTCCCACTTGGCACTGCTCCAGGCTCAAAAATGGCCATACGGCTGCAGATGGGTTCCCCGCCCAGAGAGCCAGCAGGGAAAATTATGCCTTGTTCTAAAGCTCTTTGGGAACCGCTTGCGTAGCCCCACAGACCTGGGGGCTGCAGTCTTTGCTGCTGCCTTCGGCCTCAAAGCCACCCTTTCCCACTTGGCGCCGGGCCAGGCACAAAAATGGCCATACGGCTGGAGATGGGTCCCCCGCCCAAAGAGCCAGCAGGGAAAACTATGCCTTGTTCTAAAGCTCTTTGGGAACCGCTTGCGTAGCCCCACAGACCTGGGGGCTGCGGGCTTTCCTGCTGCCTTCAGCCTCAAAGCCACCCTTTCCCACTTGGCGCCGTGCCAGGCACAAAAATGGCCATACGGCTGGAGATGGGTCCCCCGCCCAAAGAGCCAGCAGGGAAAACTATGCCTTGTTCTAAAGCTCTTTGGGAACCGCTTGCTTGGCCCCACAGACGTGGGGGCTGCAGTCTTTGCTGCTGCCTTCAGCCTCAACACCACCCTTTCCCACTTGGCGCCGGGCCAGGGACAAAAATGGCCATACGGCTGGAGATGGGTCCCCTGCCAAAAGAGCCAGCAGGGAAAACTATGCCTTGTTCTAAAGCTCTTTGGGAACCCCTTGCGTAGCCCCACAGACCTGGGGGCTGCAGGCTTTGCTCCTGCCTTCAGCCTCAAAGCCACCCTTTCCCACCTGGCGCCGCGCCAGGCTCAAAAATGGCCATACGGCTGGAGATGGGTCCCCGCCCAGAGAGCCAGCAGGGAAAACTATGCCTTGTTCTAAAGCTCTTTGGGAACCGCTTGCGTAGCCCCACAGACCTGGGGACTGCGGGCTTTCCTGCTGCCTTCAGCCTCGACACCACCCTTTCCCACTTGGCGCCGCGCCAGGCACAAAAATGGCCATACGGCTGGAGATGGGTCCCCCGCCCTAAGAGCCAGCAGGGAAAACTATGCCTTGTTCTAAAGCTCTTTGGGAACCGCTTGCATAGCCCCACAGACCTGGGGGCTGCAGGCTTTCCTGCTGTCTTCAGCCTCAAAGCCACCCTTTCCCACTTGGCGCCCTATCAGGCACAAAAATGGCCATATGGCTGGAGATGGGTCCCCCGCCCAAAGAGCCAGCAGGGAAAACTATGCCTTGTTCTAAAGCTCTTTGGGAACCGCTTGCGTAGCCCCACAGACCTGGGGGCTGCGGGCTTTCCTGCTGCCTTCAGCCTCGACACCACCCTTTCCCACTTGGCGCCCTATCAGGCACAAAAATGGCCATACGGCTGGAGATGTGTCCCCCGCCCAAAGAGCCAGCAGGGA
The DNA here is from genome assembly GCF_028500815.1 of Rissa tridactyla. Lineage (NCBI taxonomy): Eukaryota > Metazoa > Chordata > Aves > Charadriiformes > Laridae > Rissa > Rissa tridactyla. Next base: position 126,961 of record NW_026529453.1, on the reverse strand, counting down.
AAACTATGCCTTGTTCTAAAGCTCTTTGGGAACCGCTTGCGTAGCCCCACAGACCTGGGGGCTGCGGGCTTTGCTGCTGCCTTCAGCCTCAAAGCCACCCTTTCCCACTTGGCGCCGCGCCAGGCACAAAAATGGCCATACGGCTGGAGATGGGTCCCCCGCCCAAAGAGCCAGCAGGGAAAATTATGCCTTGTTCTAAAGCTCTTTGGGAACCGCTTGCGTAGCCCCACAGACCTGGGGGCTGCGGGCTTTCCTGCTGCCTTTAGCCTCGACACCACCCTTTCCCACTTGGCGCCGCGCCAGGCTCAAAAATGGCCATACGGCTGGAGATGGGTCCCCCGCCCAAAGAGCCAGCAGGGAAAACTATGCCTTGTTCTAAAGCTCTTTGGGAACCGCTTGCGTAGCCCCACAGACCTGGGGGCTGCGGGCTTTCCTGCTGCCTTCAAGCCTCAAAGCCACCCTTTCCCACTGGGCGCCGGGCCAGGCACAAAAATGGCCTATGGCTGGAGATGGGTCCCCCGAACAAAGAGCCAGCAGGGAAAACTATGCCTTGTTCTAAAGCTCTTTGGGAACTGCTTGCGTAGCCCCACAGACCTGGGGGCTGCAGGCTTTCCTGCTGCCTTCAGCCTCAAAGCCACCCTTTCCCACTTGGCGCCCTATCAAGCACAAAAAAGGCCTATGGCTGGAGATGGGTCCCAGGCCCAAAGAGCCAGCAGGGAAAACTATGCCTTGTTCTAAAGCTCTTTGGGAACCGCTTGCTTGGCCCCACAGACCTGGGGGCTGCGGGCTTTCCTGCTGCCTTCAGCCTCGACACCACCCTTTCCCACTTGGCGCCGCGCCAGGCACAAAAATGGCCATACGGCTGGAGATGGGTCCCCCGCCCAGAGAGCCAGCAGGGAAAACTATGCCTTGTTCTAAAGCTCTTTGGGAACCGCTTGCGTAGCCCCACAGACCTGGGGGCTGCGGGCTTTCCTGCTGCCTTCACCCTCAAAACCACCCTTTCCCACTTGGCACTGCTCCAGGCTCAAAAATGGCCATACGGCTGCAGATGGGTCCCCCGCCCAGAGAGCCAGCAGGGAAAACTATGCCTTGTTCTAAAGCTCTTTGGGAACCGCTTGCGTAGCCCCACAGACGTGGGGGCTGCAGGCTTTGCTGCTGCCTTCAGCCTCAAAGCCACCCTTTCCCACTTGGCGCCGCGCCAGGCACAAAAATGGCCATACGGCTGGAGATGGGTCCCCCGCCCAAAGAGCCAGCAGGGAAAACTATGCCTTGTTCTAAAGCTCTTTGGGAACCGCTTGCGTAGCCCCACAGACCTGGGGGCTGTGGGCTTTGCTGCTGCCTTCAGCCTCAAAGCCACCCTTTCCCACTTGGCGCCGTGCCAGGCACAAAAATGGCCATACGGCTGGAGATGGGTCCCCCGCCCAAAGAGCCAGCAGGGAAAACTATGCCTTGTTCTAAAGCTCTTTGGGAACCGCTTGCGTAGCCCCACAGACCTGGGGGCTGCGGGCTTTCCTGCTGCCTTCAGCCTCAAAACCACCCTTTCCCACTACGCACCGCGCCAGGCACAAAAATGGCCATACGGCTGGAGATGGGTCCCCCGCCCAAAGAGCCAGCTGGGAAAACTATGCCTTGTTCTAAAGCTCTTTGGGAACCGCTTGCTTGGCCCCACAGACGTGGGGGCTGCTGGCTTTCCTGCTGCCTTCAGCCTCAAAACCACCCTATGCCACTACGCACCGCGTCAAGCACAAAAATAGCCATACGGCTGGAGATGGGTCCCCCACCCAAAGAGCCAGCAGGGAAAACTATGCCTTGTTCTAAAGCTCTTTGGGAACCGCTTGCGTAGCCCCACAGACCTGGGGGCTGCGGGCTTTCCTGCTGCCTTCAGCCTCGATACCACCATTTCCCACTTGGCGCTGCGCCATGCACAAAAATGGCCATACGGCTGGAGATGGGTCCCCCGCCCAAAGAGCCAGCAGGGAAAACTATGCCTTGTTCTAAAGCTCTTTGGGAACCGCTTGCGTAGCCCCACAGACCTGGGGGCTGCGGGCTTTCCTGCTGCCTTTAGCCTCGACACCACCCTTTCCCTCTTGGCGCCGCGCCAGGCACAAAAATGGCCGTACGGCTGGAGATGGGTCCCCCGCCCAAAGAGCCAGCAGGGAAAACTATGCCTTGTTCTAAAGCTCTTTGGGAACCGCTTGCGTAGCCCCACAGACCTGGGGGCTGCGGGCTTTCCTGCTGCCTTCAGCCTCAAAGCCACCCTTTCCCACTTTGCGCCGGGCCAGGCACAAAAATGGCCATACGGCTGGAGATGGGTCCCCCGCCCAAAGAGCCAGCAGGGAAAACTATGCCTTGTTCTAAAGCTCTTTGGGAACCGCTTGCGTAGCCCCACAGACCTTGGGGCTGCGGGCTTTCCTGCTGCCTTCAGCCTCGACAGCACCCTTTCCCACTTGGCGCCGCGCCAGGCACAAAAATGGCCTATGGCTGGAGATGGGTCCCATGCCCTAAGAGCGAGCAGGGAAAACTATGCCTTGTTCTAAAGCTCTTTGGGAACCGCTTGCGTAGCCCCACAGACCTGGGGGCTGCGGGCTTTCCTGCTGCCTTCAGCCTCAAAGCCACCCTTTCCCACTTGGCGCCGGGCCAGGGACAAAAATGGCCATACGGCTGGAGATGGGTCCCATGCCCAAAGAGCCAGCAGGGAAAACTATGCCTTGTTCTAAAGCTCTTTGGGAACCGCTTGCTTGGCCCCACAGACCTGGGGGCTGCAGGCTTTGCTGCTGCCTTCAGCCTCGACACCACCCTTACCCACTTGGCGCCGCGCCAGGCACAAAAATGGCCATACGGCTGGAGATGGGTCCCCCGCCCAAAGAGCCAGCAGGGAAAACTATGCCTTGTTCTAAAGCTCTTTGGGAACCGCTTGCGTAGCCCCACAGACCTGGGGGCTGCGGGCTTTCCTGCTGCCTTCAGCCTCAAAACCACCCTTTCCCACTACGCACCGCGCCAGGCACAAAAATGGCCATACGGCTGGAGATGGGTCCCCCGCCCAAAGAGCCAGCTGGGAAAACTATGCCTTGTTCTAAAGCTCTTTGGGAACCGCTTGCTTGGCCCCACAGACGTGGGGGCTGCGGGCTTTCCTGCTGCCTTCAGCCTCAAAACCACCCTATGCCACTACGCACCGCGTCAGGCACAAAAATAGCCATACGGCTGGAGATGGGTCCCCCACCCAAAGAGCCAGCAGGGAAAATTATGCCTTGTTCTAAAGCTCTTTGGGAACCGCTTGCGTAGCCGCACAGACCTGGGGGCTGCGGGCTTTCCTGCTGCCTTCAGCCTCGATACCACCATTTCCCACTTGGCGCTGCGCCATGCACAAAAATGGCCATACGGCTGGAGATGGGTCCCCCGCCCAAAGAGCCAGCAGGGAAAACTATGCCTTGTTCTAACGCTCTTTGGGAACCGCTTGCGTAGCCCCACAGACCTGGGGGCTGCGGGCTTTCCTGCTGCCTTTAGCCTCGACACCACCCTTTCCCTCTTGGCGCCGCGCCAGGCACAAAAATGGCCGTACGGCTGGAGATGGGTCCCCCGCCCAAAGAGCCAGCAGGGAAAACTATGCCTTGTTCTAAAGCTCTTTGGGCACCGCTTGCGTAGCCGCACAGACCTGGGGGCTGCGGGCTTTCCTGCTGCCTTCAGCCTCAAAGCCACCCTTTCCCACTTTGCGCCGGGCCAGGCACAAAAATGGCCATACGGCTGGAGATGGGTCCCCCGCCCAAAGAGCCAGCAGGGAAAACTATGCCTTGTTCTAAAGCTCTTTGGGAACCGCTTGCGTAGCCCCACAGACCTTGGGGCTGCGGGCTTTCCTGCTGCCTTCAGCCTCGACAGCACCCTTTCCCACTTGGCTTCGCGCCAGGCACAAAAATGGCCTATGGCTGGAGATGGGTCCCATGCCCTAAGAGCCAGCTGGGAAAACTATGCCTTGTTCTAAAGCTCTTTGGGAACCGCTTGCGTAGCACCACAGACCTGGGGGCTGCAGGCTTTGCTCCTGCCTTCAGCCTCAAAGCCACCCTTTCCCACCTGGCGCCGCGCCAGGCTCAAAAATGGCCATACGGCTGGAGATGGGTCCCCCGCACAGAGAGCCAGCAGGGAAAACTATGCCTTGTTCTAAAGCTCTTTGGGAACCGCTTGCGTAGCCCCACAGACCTGGGGGCTGCGGGCTTTCCTGCTGTCTTCAGCCTCAAAGCAACCCTTTCCCACTTGGCGCCCTATCAAGCACAAGAATGGCCTATGGCTGGAGATGGGTCCCATGCCCAAAGAGCCAGCAGGGAAAACTATGCCTTGTTCTAAAGCTCTTTGGGAACCGCTTGCGTAGCCGCACAGACCTGGGGGCTGCGGGCTTTCCTGCTGCCTTCAGCCTCAAAACCACCCTTTCCCACTTGGCCCCCGGCCAGGCACAAAAATGGCCATACGGCTGGAGATGGGTCCCCCGCCCAAAGAGCCAGCTGGGAAAACTATGCCTTGTTCTAAAGCTCTTTGGGAACCGCTTGCGTAGCCCCACAGACCTGGGGGCTGCAGGCTTTGCTGCTGCCTTCAGCCTCAAAACCACCCTTTCCCACTTGGCGCTGCGCCAGGCACAAAAATGGCCATACGGCTGGAGATGGGTCCCCCGCCCAAAGAGCCAGCAGGGAAAATTATGCCTTGTTCTAAAGCTCTTTGGGAACCGCTTGCGTAGCCCCACAGACCTGGGGGCTGCGGGCTTTCCTGCTGCCTTTAGCCTCGACACAACCCTTTCCCACTTGGCGCCGCGCCAGGCTCAAAAATGGCCATACGGCTGGAGATGGGTCCCCCGCCCAGAGAGCCAGCAGGGAAAACTATGCCTTGTTCTAAAGCTCTTTGGGAACCGCTTGCGTAGCCCCACAGACCTGGGGGCTGCGGGCTTTCCTGCTGCCTTCAAGCCTCAAAGACACCCTTTCCCACTGGGCGCCGGGCCAGGCACAAAAATGGCCATACGGCTGGAGATGGGTCCCAGGCCCAAAGAGCCAGCAGGGAAAACTATGCCTTGTTCTAAAGCTCTTTGGGAACCGCTTGCTTGGCCCCACAGACGTGGGGGCTGCGGGCTTTCCTGCTGCCTTCAGCCTCGACACCACCCTTTCCCACTTGGCGCCGCGCCAGGCACAAAAATGGCCATACGGCTGGAGATGGGTCCCCCGCCCAAAGAGCCAGCAGGGAAAACTATGCCTTGTTCTAAAGCTCTTTGGGAACCGCTTGCGTAGCCCCACAGACCTGGGGGCTGCGGGCTTTCCTGCTGCCTTCAGATTCAAAGCCACCCTTTCCGTCTTGGGGCTTCGCCAGGCACAAAAATGGCCATACGGCTGGAGATGGGTCCCCCGCCCAAAGAGCGAGCAGGGAAAACTATGCCTTGTTCTAAAGCTCTTTGGGAACCGCTTGCGTAGCCCCACAGACCTGGGGGCTGCGGGCTTTCCTGCTGCCTTCAGCCTCGACACCACCCTTTCCCACCTGGCGCCGCGCCAGGCTCAAAAATGGCCATACGGCTGGAGATGGGTCCCCGCCCAGAGAGCCAGCAGGGAAAACTATGCCTTGTTCTAAAGCTCTTTGGGAACCGCTTGCGTAGCCCCACAGACCTGGGGACTGCGGGCTTTCCTGCTGCCTTCAGCCTCGACACCACCCTTTCCCACTTGGCGCCGCGCCAGGCACAAAAATGGCCATACGGCTGGAGATGGGTCCCCCGCCCAAAGAGCCAGCAGGGAAAACTATGCCTTGTTCTAAAGCTCTTTGGGAACCGCTTGCATAGCCCCACAGACCTGGGGGCTGCAGGCTTTCCTGCTGTCTTCAGCCTCAAAGCCACCCTTTCCCACTTGGCGCCGGGCCAGGGACAAAAATGGCCATACGGCTGGAGATGGGTCCCCCGCCCAAAGAGCCAGCAGGGAAAACTATGCCTTGTTCTAAAGCTCTTTGGGAACCGCTTGCGTAGCCCCACAGACCTGGGGGCTGCGGGCTTTCCTGCTGCCTTCAGCCTCGACACCACCCTTTCCCACTTGGCGCCCTATCAGGCACAAAAATGGCCATACGGCTGGAGATGTGTCCCCCGCCCAAAGAGCCAGCAGGGAAAACTATGCCTTGTTCTAAAGCTCTTTGGGAACCGCTTGCGTAGCCCCACAGACCTGGGGGCTGCGGGCTTTGCTGCTGCCTTCAGCCTCAAAGCCACCCTTTCCCACTTGGCGCCGCGCCAGGCACAAAAATGGCCATACGGCTGGAGATGGGTCCCCCGCCCAAAGAGCCAGCAGGGAAAACTATGCCTTGTTCTAAAGCTCTTTGGGAACCACTTGCGTAGCCCCACAGACCTGGGGGCTGCGGGCTTTCCTGCTGCCTTCAGCCTCAAAGCCACCCTTTCCCACTTGGCGCCGCGCCAGGCTCAAAAATGGCCATACGGCTGGAGATGGGTCCCCCGCCCAGAGAGCCAGCAGGGAAAACTATGCCTTGTTCTAAAGCTCTTTGGGAACCGCTTGCGTAGCCCCACAGACCTGGGGGCTGCGGGCTTTCCTGCTGCCTTCAAGCCTCAAAGCCACCCTTTCCCACTGGGCGCCGGGCCAGGCACAAAAATGGCCTATGGCTGGAGATGGGTCCCCCGAACAAAGAGCCAGCAGGGAAAACTATGCCTTGTTCTAAAGCTCTTTGGGAACTGCTTGCGTAGCCCCACAGACCTGGGGGCTGCAGGCTTTCCTGCTGCCTTCAGCCTCAAAGCCACCCTTTCCCACTTGGCGCCCTATCTAGCACAAAAATGGCCTATGGCTGGAGATGGGTCCCAGGCCCAAAGAGCCAGCAGGGAAAACTATGCCTTGTTCTAAAGCTCTTTGGGAACCGCTTGCTTGGCCCCACAGACGTGGGGGCTGCGGGCTTTCCTGCTGCCTTCAGCCTCGACACCACCCTTTCCCACTTGGCGCCGCGCCAGGCACAAAAATGGCCATACGGCTGGAGATGGGTCCCCCGCCCAAAGAGCCAGCAGGGAAAACTATGCCTTGTTCTAAAGCTCTTTGGGAACCGCTCGCTTGGCCCCACAGACCTGGGGGCTGCGGGCTTTGCTGCTGCCTTCAGCCTCAAAGCCACCCTTTCCCACTTGGCGCCGTGCCAGGCACAAAAATGGCCATACGGCTGGAGATGGGTCCCCCTGCCCAAAGAGCCAGCAGGGAAAACTATGCCTTGTTCTAAAGCTCTTTGGGAACCGCTTGCTTGGCCCCACAGACCTGGGGGCTGCAGTCTTTGCTGCTGCCTTCAGCCTCAAAGCCACCCTTTCCCACTTGGCGCCGGGCCAGGGACAAAAATGGCCATACGGCTGGAGATGGGTCCCCTGCCAAAAGAGCCAGCAGGGAAAACTATGCCTTGTTCTAAAGCTCTTTGGGAACCGCTTGCGTAGCCCCACAGACCTGGGGGCTGCGGGCTTTCCTGCTGCCTTCAGCCTCAAAACCACCCTTTCCCACTTGGCCCCCGGCCAGGCACAAAAATGGCCATACGGCTGGAGATGTGTCCCCCGCCCAAAGAGCCAGCAGGGAAAACTATGCCTTGTTCTAAAGCTCTTTGGGAACCGCTTGCGTAGCCCCACAGACCTGGGGGCTGCAGGCTTTGCTGCTGCCTTCAGCCTCGACACCACCCTTTCCCACTTGGCGCTGCGCCAGGCACAAAAATGGCCATACGGCTGGAGATGTGTCCCCCGCCCAAAGAGCCAGCTGGGAAAACTATGCCTTGTTCTAAAGCTCTTTGGGAACCGCTTGCTTGGCCCCACAGACGTGGGGGCTGCGGGCTTTCCTGCTGCCTTCAGCCTCAAAACCACCCTATGCCACTACGCACCGCGTCAGGCACAAAAATAGCCATACGGCTGGAGATGGGTCCCCCACCCAAAGAGCCAGCAGGGAAAATTATGCCTTGTTCTAAAGCTCTTTGGGAACCGCTTGCGTAGCCCCACAGACCTGGGGGCTGCAGGCTTTCCTGCTGTCTTCAGCCTCAAAGCCACCCTTTCCCACTTGGCGCCCTATCAGGCACAAAAATGGCCTATGGGTGGAGATGGGTCCCATGCCCAAAGAGCCAGCAGGGAAAACTATGCCTTGTTCTAAAGCTCTTTGGGAACCGCTTGCGTAGCCGCACAGACCTGGGGGCTGCGGGCTTTCCTGCTGCCTTCAGCCTCGATACCACCATTTCCCACTTGGCGCTGCGCCATGCACAAAAATGGCCATACGGCTGGAGATGGGTCCCCCGCCCAAAGAGCCAGCAGGGAAAACTATGCCTTGTTCTAAAGCTCTTTGGGAACCGCTTGCGTAGCCCCACAGACCTGGGGGCTGCGGGCTTTCCTGCTGCCTTTAGCCTCGACACCACCCTTTCCCTCTTGGCGCCGCGCCAGGCACAAAAATGGCCGTACGGCTGGAGATGGGTCCCCCGCCCAAAGAGCCAGCAGGGAAAACTATGCCTTGTTCTAAAGCTCTTTGGGCACCGCTTGCGTAGCCGCACAGACCTGGGGGCTGCGGGCTTTCCTGCTGCCTTCAGCCTCAAAGCCACCCTTTCCCACTTTGCGCCGGGCCAGGCACAAAAATGGCCATACGGCTGGAGATGGGTCCCCCGCCCAAAGAGCCAGCAGGGAAAACTATGCCTTGTTCTAAAGCTCTTTGGGAACCGCTTGCGTAGCCCCACAGACCTTGGGGCTGCGGGCTTTCCTGCTGCCTTCAGCCTCGACAGCACCCTTTCCCACTTGGCTTCGCGCCAGGCACAAAAATGGCCTATGGCTGGAGATGGGTCCCATGCCCTAAGAGCCAGCTGGGAAAACTATGCCTTGTTCTAAAGCTCTTTGGGAACCGCTTGCGTAGCACCACAGACCTGGGGGCTGCAGGCTTTGCTCCTGCCTTCAGCCTCAAAGCCACCCTTTCCCACCTGGCGCCGTGCCAGGCTCAAAAATGGCCATACGGCTGGAGATGGGTCCCCCGCACAGAGAGCCAGCAGGGAAAACTATGCCTTGTTCTAAAGCTCTTTGGGAACCGCTTGCGTAGCCCCACAGACCTGGGGGCTGCGGGCTTTCCTGCTGTCTTCAGCCTCAAAGCAACCCTTTCCCACTTGGCGCCCTATCAAGCACAAAAATGGCCTATGGCTGGAGATGGGTCCCATGCCCAAAGAGCCAGCAGGGAAAACTATGCCTTGTTCTAAAGCTCTTTGGGAACCGCTTGCGTAGCCGCACAGACCTGGGGGCTGCGGGCTTTCCTGCTGCCTTCAGCCTCAAAACCACCCTTTCCCACTTGGCCCCCGGCCAGGCACAAAAATGGCCATACGGCTGGAGATGGGTCCCCCGCCCAAAGAGCCAGCAGGGAAAACTATGCCTTGTTCTAAAGCTCTTTGGGAACCGCTTGCGTAGCCCCACAGACCTGGGGGCTGCAGGCTTTGCTGCTGCCTTCAGCCTCAAAACCACCCTTTCCCACTTGGCGCTGCGCCAGGCACAAAAATGGCCATACGGCTGGAGACGGGTCCCCCGCCCAAAGAGCCAGCAGGGAAAATTATGCCTTGTTCTAAAGCTCTTTGGGAACCGCTTGCGTAGCCCCACAGACCTGGGGGCTGCGGGCTTTCCTGCTGCCTTTAGCCTCGACACAACCCTTTCCCACTTGGCGCCGCGCCAGGCTCAAAAATGGCCATACGGCTGGAGATGGGTCCCCCGCCCAGAGAGCCAGCAGGGAAAACTATGCCTTGTTCTAAAGCTCTTTGGGAACCGCTTGTGTAGCCCCACAGACCTGGGGGCTGCGGGCTTTCCTGCTGCCTTCAAGCCTCAAAGCCACCCTTTCCCACTGGGCGCCGGGCCAGGCACAAAAATGGCCTATGGCTGGAGATGGGTCCCCCGAACAAAGAGCCAGCAGGGAAAACTATGCCTTGTTCTAAAGCTCTTTGGGAACCGCTTGCGTAGCCCCACAGACCTGGGGGCTGCGGGCTTTCCTGCTGCCTTCAGCCTCAAAGCCACCCTTTCCCACTTGGCGCCGTGCCAGGCACAAAAATGGCCATACGGCTGGAGATGGGTCCCAGGCCCAAAGAGCCAGCAGGGAAAACTATGCCTTGTTCTAAAGCTCTTTGGGAACCGCTTGCTTGGCCCCACAGACGTGGGGGCTGCGGGCTTTCCTGCTGCCTTCAGCCTCGACACCACCCTTTCCCACTTGGCGCCGCTCCAGGCACAAAAATGGCCATACGGCTGGAGATGGGTCCCCCGCCCAAAGAGCCAGCAGGGAAAACTATGCCTTGTTCTAAAGCTCTTTGGGAACCGCTTGCGTAGCCCCACAGACCTGGGGGCTGCGGGCTTTCCTGCTGCCTTCAGATTCAAAGCCACCCTTTCCGTCTTGGGGCTTCGCCAGGCACAAAAATGGCCATACGGCTGGAGATGGGTCCCCCGCCCAAAGAGCGAGCAGGGAAAACTATGCCTTGTTCTAAAGCTCTTTGGGAACCGCTTGCGTAGCCCCACAGACCTGGGGGCTGCGGGCTTTCCTGCTGCCTTCAGCCTCGACACCACCCTTTCCCACTTGGCGCCGCGCCAGGCTCAAAAATGGCCATACGGCTGGAGATGGGTCCCTTGCCCAAAGAGCCAGCAGGGAAAACTATGCCTTGTTCTAAAGCTCTTTGGGAACCGCTTGCGTAGCCCCACAGACCTGGGGGCTGCAGTCTTTGCTCCTGCCTTCAGCCTCAAAGCCACCCTTTCCCACCTGGCGCCGCGCCAGGCTCAAGAATGGCCATACGGCTGGAGATGGGTCCCCGCCCAGAGAGCCAGCAGGGAAAACTATGCCTTGTTCTAAAGCTCTTTGGGAACCGCTTGCGTAGCCCCACAGACCTGGGGACTGCGGGCTTTCCTGCTGCCTTCAGCCTCGACACCACCCTTTCCCACTTGGCGCCGCGCCAGGCACAAAAATGGCCATACGGCTGGAGATGGGTCCCCCGCCCAAAGAGCCAGCAGGGAAAACTATGCCTTGTTCTAAAGCTCTTTGGGAACCGCTTGCATAGCCCCACAGACCTGGGGGCTGCAGGCTTTCCTGCTGTCTTCAGCCTCAAAGCCACCCTTTCCCACTTGGCGCCCTATCAGGCACAAAAATGGCCATACGGCTGGAGATGGGTCCCCCGCCCAAAGAGCCAGCAGGGAAAACTATGCCTTGTTCTAAAGCTCTTTGGGAACCGCTTGCGTAGCCCCACAGACCTGGGGGCTGCGGGCTTTCCTGCTGCCTTCAGCCTCGACACCACCCTTTCCCACTTGGCGCCCTATCAGGCACAAAAATGGCCATACGGCTGGAGATGTGTCCCCCGCCCAAAGAGCCAGCAGGGAAAACTATGCCTTGTTCTAAAGCTCTTTGGGAACCGCTTGCGTAGCCCCACAGACCTGGGGGCTGCAGGCTTTCCTGCTGCCTTCAGCCTCAAAGCCACCCTTTCCCACTTGGCGCCCTATCAAGCACAAAAATGGCCTATGGCTGGAGATGGGTCCCAGGCCCAAAGAGCCAGCAGGGAAAACTATGCCTTGTTCTAAAGCTCTTTGGGAACCGCTTGCTTGGCCCCACAGACCTGGGGGCTGCGGGCTTTGCTGCTGCCTTCAGCCTCAAAGCCACCCTTTCCCACTTGGCGCCGTGCCAGGCACAAAAATGGCCATACGGCTGGAGATGGGTCCCCCGCCCAAAGAGCCAGCAGGGAAAACTATGCCTTGTTCTAAAGCTCTTTGGGAACCGCTTGCTTGGCCCCACAGACCTGGGGGCTGCAGTCTTTGCTGCTGCCTTCAGCCTCAAAGCCACCCTTTCCCACTTGGCGCCGGGCCAGGGACAAAAATGGCCATACGGCTGGAGATGGGTCCCCTGCCAAAAGAGCCAGCAGGGAAAACTATGCCTTGTTCTAAAGCTCTTTGGGAACCGCTTGCGTAGCCCCACAGACCTGGGGGCTGCGGGCTTTCCTGCTGCCTTCAGCCTCGATACCACCATTTCCCACTTGGCGCCGCGCCAGGCTCAAAAATGGCCGTACGGCTGGAGATGGGTCCCCCGCCCAAAGAGCCAGCAGGGAAAACTATGCCTTGTTCTAAAGCTCTTTGGGAACCGCTTGCGTAGCCCCACAGACCTGGGGGCTGCGGGCTTTCCTGCTGCCTTTAGCCTCGACACCACCCTTTCCCTCTTGGCGCCGCGCCAGGCACAAAAATGGCCGTACGGCTGGAGATGGGTCCCCCGCCCAAAGAGCCAGCAGGGAAAACTATGCCTTGTTCTAAAGCTCTTTGGGAACCGCTTGCGTAGCCGCACAGACCTGGGGGCCGCGGGCTTTCCTGCTGCCTTCAGCCTCAAAGCCACCCTTTCCCACTTTGCGCCGGGCCAGGCACAAAAATGGCCATACGGCTGGAGATGGGTCCCCCGCCCAAAGAGCCAGCAGGGAAAACTATGCCTTGTTCTAAAGCTCTTTGGGAACCGCTTGCGTAGCCCCACAGACCTGGGGGCTGCGGGCTTTCCTGCTGCCTTCAGCCTCGACAGCACCCTTTCCCACTTGGCTTCGCGCCAGGCACAAAAATGGCCTATGGCTGGAGATGGGTCCCCCGCCCAAAGAGCCAGCAGGGAAAATTATGCCTTGTTCTAAAGCTCTTTGGGAACCGCTTGCGTAGCCCCACAGACCTGGGGGCTGCGGGCTTTCCTGCTGCCTTCAGCCTCAAAACCACCCTTTCCCACTACGCACCGCGCCAGGCACAAAAATGGCCATACGGCTGGAGATGGGTCCCCCGCCCAAAGAGCCAGCTGGGAAAACTATGCCTTGTTCTAAAGCTCTTTGGGAACCGCTTGCTTGGCCCCACAGACGTGGGGGCTGCGGGCTTTCCTGCTGCCTTCAGCCTCAAAACCACCCTATGCCACTACGCACCGCGTCAGGCACAAAAATAGCCATACGGCTGGAGATGGGTCCCCCACCCAAAGAGCCAGCAGGGAAAACTATGCCTTGTTCTAAAGCTCTTTGGGAACCGCTTGCGTAGCCCCACAGACCTGGGGGCTGCAGGCTTTCCTGCTGTCTTCAGCCTCAAAGCCACCCTTTCCCACTTGGCGCCCTATCAGGCACAAAAATGGCCTATGGGTGGAGATGGGTCCCATGCCCAAAGAGCCAGCAGGGAAAACTATGCCTTGTTCTAAAGCTCTTTGGGAACCGCTTGCGTAGCCCCACAGACCTGGGGGTTGCGGGCTTTCCTGCTGCCTTTAGCCTCGACACCACCCTTTCCCTCTTGGCCCCGCGCCAGGCACAAAAATGGCCGTATGGCTGGAGATGGGTCCCCCGCCCAAAGAGCCAGCAGGGAAAACTATGCCTTGTTCTAAAGCTCTTTGGGAACCGCTTGCGTAGCCCCACACACCTGGGGGCTGCGGGCTTTCCTGCTGCCTTCAGCCTCAAAGCCACCCTTTCCCACTTTGCGCCGGGCCAGGCACAAAAATGGCCATACGGCTGGAGATGGGTCCCCCGCCCAAAGAGCCAGCAGGGAAAACTATGCCTTGTTCTAAAGCTCTTTGGGAACCGCTTGCGTAGCCCCACAGACCTTGGGGCTGCGGGCTTTCCTGCTGCCTTCAGCCTCGACAGCACCCTTTCCCACTTGGCTTCGCGCCAGGCACAAAAATGGCCTATGGCTGGAGATGGGTCCCATGCCCTAAGAGCCAGCTGGGAAAACTATGCCTTGTTCTAAAGCTCTTTGGGAACCGCTTGCGTAGCCCCACAGACGTGGGGGCTGCGGGCTTTCCTGCTGCCTTCAGCCTCAAAGCAACCCTTTCCCACTTGGCGCCCTATCAAGCACAAAAATGGCCTATGGCTGGAGATGGGTCCCATGCCCAAAGAGCCAGCAGGGAAAACTATGCCTTGTTCTAAAGCTCTTTGGGAACCGCTTGCGTAGCCGCACAGACCTGGGGGCTGCGGGCTTTCCTGCTGCCTTCAGCCTCAAAACCACCCTTTCCCACTTGGCCCCCGGCCAGGCACAAAAATGGCCATACGGCTGGAGATGTGTCCCCCGCCCAAAGAGCCAGCAGGGAAAACTATGCCTTGTTCTAAAGCTCTTTGGGAACCGCTTGCGTAGCCCCACAGACCTGGGGGCTGCAGGCTTTGCTGCTGCCTTCAGCCTCAAAACCACCCTTTCCCACTTGGCGCTGCGCCAGGCAAAAAAATGGCCATACGGCTGGAGATGGGTCCCCCGCCCAAAGAGCCAGCAGGGAAAATTATGCCTTGTTCTAAAGCTCTTTGGGAACCGCTTGCTTGGCCCCACAGACCTGGGGGCTGCGGGCTTTCCTGCTGCCTTTAGCCTCGACACAACCCTTTCCCACTTGGCGCCGCGCCAGGCTCAAAAATGGCCATACGGCTGGAGATGGGTCCCCCGCCCAAAGAGCCAGCAGGGAAAACTATGCCTTGTTCTAAAGCTCTTTGGGAACCGCTTGCGTAGCCCCACAGACCTGGGGGCTGCGGGCTTTCCTGCTGCCTTCAAGCCTCAAAGCCACCCTTTCCCTCTGGGCGCCGGGCCAGGCACAAAAATGGCCTATGGCTGGAGATGGGTCCCCCGAACAAAGAGCCAGCAGGGAAAACTATGCCTTGTTCTAAAGCTCTTTGGGAACTGCTTGCGTAGCCCCACAGATCTGGGGGCTGCAGGCTTTCCTGCTGCCTTCAGCCTCAAAGCCACCCTTTCCCACTTGGCGCCCTATCAAGCACAAAAATGGCCTATGGCTGGAGATGGGTCCCAGGCCCAAAGAGCCAGCAGGGAAAACTATGCCTTGTTCTAAAGCTCTTTGGGAACCGCTTGCTTGGCCCCACAGACGTGGGGGCTGCGGGCTTTCCTGCTGCCTTCAGCCTCGACACCACCCTTTCCCACTTGGCGCCGCGCCAGGCACAAAAATGGCCATACGGCTGGAGATGGGTCCCCCGCCCAAAGAGCCAGCAGGGAAAACTATGCCTTGTTCTAAAGCTCTTTGGGAACCGCTTGCGTAGCCCCACAGACCTGGGGGCTGCGGGCTTTGCTGCTGCCTTCAGCCTCAAAGCCACCCTTTCCCACTTGGCGCCGTGCCAGGCACAAAAATGGCCATACGGCTGGAGATGGGTCCCCCGCCCAAAGAGCCAGCAGGGAAAACTATGCCTTGTTCTAAAGCTCTTTGGGAACCGCTTGCTTGGCCCCACAGACCTGGGGGCTGCAGGCTTTCCTGCTGCCTTCAGCCTCAACACCACCCTTTCCCACTTGGCGCCGGGCCAGGGACAAAAATGGCCATACGGCTGGAGATGGGTCCCCCGCCCAAAGAGCCAGCAGGGAAAACTATGCCTTGTTCTAAAGCTCTTTGGGAACCGCTTGCGTAGCCCCACAGACCTGGGGGCTGCGGGCTTTCCTGCTGCCTTCAGATTCAAAGCCACCCTTTCCCTCTTGGGGCTTCGCCAGGCACAAAAATGGCCATACGGCTGGAGATGGGTCCCCCGCCCAAAGAGCCAGCAGGGAAAACTATGCCTTGTTCTAAAGCTCTTTGGGAACCGCTTGCGTAGCCCCACAGACCTAGGGGCTGCGGGCTTTCCTGCTGCCTTCAGCCTCGACACCACCTTTTCCCACTTGGCGCCGCGCCAGGCTCAAAAATGGCCATACGGCTGGAGATGGGTCCCCCGCCCAAAGAGCCAGCAGGGAAAACTATGCCTTGTTCTAAAGCTCTTTGGGAACCGCTTGCGTAGCCCCACAGACCTGGGGGCTGCAGGCTTTCCTGCTGTCTTCAGCCTCAAAGCCACCCTTTCCCACTTGGCGCCCTATCAGGCACAAAAATGGCCATACGGCTGGAGATGGGTCCCCCGCCCAAAGAGCCAGCAGGGAAAACTATGCCTTGTTCTAAAGCTCTTTGGGAACCGCTTGCGTAGCCGCACAGACCTGGGGGCTGCGGGCTTTCCTGCTGCCTTCAGCCTCGACACCACCCTTTCCCACTTGGCGCCCTATCAGGCACAAAAATGGCCATACGGCTGGAGATGTGTCCCCCGCCCAAAGAGCCAGCAGGGAAAACTATGCCTTGTTCTAAAGCTCTTTGGGAACCGCTTGCGTAGCCCCACAGACCTGGGGGCTGCGGGCTTTGCTGCTGCCTTCAGCCTCAAAGCCACCCTTTCCCACTTGGCGCCGCGCCAGGCACAAAAATGGCCATACGGCTGGAGATGGGTCCCCCGCCCAAAGAGCCAGCAGGGAAAATTATGCCTTGTTCTAAAGCTCTTTGGGAACCGCTTGCGTAGCCCCACAGACCTGGGGGCTGCGGGCTTTCCTGCTGCCTTTAGCCTCGACACAACCCTTTCCCACTTGGCGCCGCGCCAGGCTCAAAAATGGCCATACGGCTGGAGATGGGTCCCCCGCCCAGAGAGCCAGCAGGGAAAACTATGCCTTGTTCTAAAGCTCTTTGGGAACCGCTTGCGTAGCCCCACAGACCTGGGGGCTGCGGGCTTTCCTGCTGCCTTCAAGCCTCAAAGCCACCCTTTCCCACTGGGCGCCGGGCCAGGCACAAAAATGGCCTATGGCTGGAGATGGGTCCCCCGAACAAAGAGCCAGCAGGGAAAACTATGCCTTGTTCTAAAGCTCTTTGGGAACTGCTTGTGTAGCCCCACAGACCTGGGGGCTGCAGGCTTTCCTGCTGCCTTCAGCCTCAAAGCCACCCTTTCCCACTTGGCGCCCTATCAAGCACAAAAATGGCCTATGGGTGGAGATGGGTCCCATGCCCAAAGAGCCAGCAGGGAAAACTATGCCTTGTTCTAAAGCTCTTTGGGAACCGCTTGCGTAGCCCCACAGACCTGGGGGCTGCGGGCTTTCCTGCTGCCTTCAGCCTCGACACCACCCTTTCCCACTTGGCGCCGCGCCAGGCACAAAAATGGCCATACGGTTGGAGATGGGTCCCCCGCCCAAAGAGCCAGCAGGGAAAACTATGCCTTGTTCTAAAGCTCTTTGGGAACCGCTTTCGTAGCCCCACAGACCTGGGGGCTGCGGGCTTTCCTGCTGCCTTCACCCTCAAAACCACCCTTTCCCACTTGGCACTGCTCCAGGCTCAAAAATGGCCATACGGCTGCAGATGGGTCCCATGCCCAAAGAGCCAGCAGGGAAAACTATGCCTTGTTCTAAAGCTCTTTGGGAACCGCTTGCGTAGCCCCACAGACCTGGGGGCTGCGGGCTTTCCTGCTGCCTTCAGATTCAAAGCCACCCTTTCCCACTTGGCGCCGGGCCAGGCACAAAAATGGCCATACGGCTGGAGATGGGTCCCCCGCCCAAAGAGCGAGCAGGGAAAACTATGCCTTGTTCTAAAGCTCTTTGGGAACCGCTTGCGTAGCCGCACAGACCTGGGGGCCGCGGGCTTTCCTGCTGCCTTCAGCCTCGACACCACCCTTTCCCACTTGGCGCCGCGCCAGGCTCAAAAATGGCCATACGGCTGGAGATGGGTCCCCCGCCCTAAGAGCCAGCAGGGAAAACTATGCCTTGTTCTAAAGCTCTTTGGGAACCGCTTGCGTAGCCCCACAGACCTGGGGGCTGCAGGCTTTGCTCCTGCCTTCAGCCTCAAAGCCACCCTTTCCCACCTGGCGCCGCGCCAGGCTCAAAAATGGCCATACGGCTGGAGATGGGTCCCCGCCCAGAGAGCCAGCAGGGAAAACTATGCCTTGTTCTAAAGCTCTTTGGGAACCGCTTGCGTAGCCCCACAGACCTGGGGACTGCGGGCTTTCCTGCTGCCTTCAGCCTCGACACCACCCTTTCCCACTTGGCGCCGCGCCAGGCACAAAAATGGCCATACGGCTGGAGATGGGTCCCCCGCCCAAAGAGCCAGCAGGGAAAACTATGCCTTGTTCTAAAGCTCTTTGGGAACCGCTTGCATAGCCCCACAGACCTGGGGGCTGCAGGCTTTCCTGCTGTCTTCAGCCTCAAAGCCACCCTTTCCCACTTGGCGCCCTATCAGGCACAAAAATGGCCATACGGCTGGAGATGGGTCCCCCGCCCAAAGAGCCAGCAGGGAAAACTATGCCTTGTTCTAAAGCTCTTTGGGAACCGCTTGCGTAGCCGCACAGACCTGGGGGCTGCGGGCTTTCCTGCTGCCTTCAGCCTCGACACCACCCTTTCCCACTTGGCGCCCTATCAGGCACAAGAATGGCCATACGGCTGGAGATGTGTCCCCCGCCCAAAGAGCCAGCAGGGAAAACTATGCCTTGTTCTAAAGCTCTTTGGGAACCGCTTGCGTAGCCCCACAGACCTGGGGGCTGCGGGCTTTGCTGCTGCCTTCAGCCTCAAAGCCACCCTTTCCCACTTGGCGCCGCGCCAGGCACAAAAATGGCCATACGGCTGGAGATGGGTCCCCCGCCCAAAGAGCCAGCAGGGAAAATTATGCCTTGTTCTAAAGCTCTTTGGGAACCGCTTGCGTAGCCCCACAGACCTGGGGGCTGCGGGCTTTCCTGCTGCCTTTAGCCTCGACACAACCCTTTCCCACTTGGCGCCGCGCCAGGCTCAAAAATGGCCATACGGCTGGAGATGGGTCCCCCGCCCAGAGAGCCAGCAGGGAAAACTATGCCTTGTTCTAAAGCTCTTTGGGAACCGCTTGCGTAGCCCCACAGACCTGGGGGCTGCGGGCTTTCCTGCTGCCTTCAAGCCTCAAAGCCACCCTTTCCCACTGGGCGCCGGGCCAGGCACAAAAATGGCCTATGGCTGGAGATGGGTCCCCCGAACAAAGAGCCAGCAGGGAAAACTATGCCTTGTTCTAAAGCTCTTTGGGAACTGCTTGTGTAGCCCCACAGACCTGGGGGCTGCAGGCTTTCCTGCTGCCTTCAGCCTCAAAGCCACCCTTTCCCACTTGGCGCCCTATCAAGCACAAAAATGGCCTATGGGTGGAGATGGGTCCCATGCCCAAAGAGCCAGCAGGGAAAACTATGCCTTGTTCTAAAGCTCTTTGGGAACCGCTTGCTTGGCCCCACAGACGTGGGGGCTGCGGGCTTTCCTGCTGCCTTCAGCCTCGACACCACCCTTTCCCACTTGGCGCCGCGCCAGGCACAAAAATGGCCATACGGTTGGAGATGGGTCCCCCGCCCAAAGAGCCAGCAGGGAAAACTATGCCTTGTTCTAAAGCTCTTTGGGAACCGCTTGCGTAGCCCCACAGACCTGGGGGCTGCGGGCTTTCCTGCTGCCTTCACCCTCAAAACCACCCTTTCCCACTTGGCACTGCTCCAGGCTCAAAAATGGCCATACGGCTGCAGATGGGTCCCCCGCCCAGAGAGCCAGCAGGGAAAACTATGCCTTGTTCTAAAGCTCTTTGGGAACCGCTTGCGTAGCCCCACAGACCTGGGGGCTGCAGGCTTTGCTGCTGCCTTCAGCCTCAAAGCCACCCTTTCCCACTTGGCGCCGGGCCAGGCACAAAAATGGCCATACGGCTGGAGATGGGTCCCCCGCCCAAAGAGCCAGCAGGGAAAACTATGCCTTGTTCTAAAGCTCTTTGGGAACCGCTTGCGTAGCCCCACAGACCTGGGGGCTGCGGGCTTTGCTGCTGCCTTCAGCCTCAAAGCCACCCTTTCCCACTTGGCGCCGTGCCAGGCACAAAAATGGCCATACGGCTGGAGATGGGTCCCCCGCCCAAAGAGCCAGCAGGGAAAACTATGCCTTGTTCTAAAGCTCTTTGGGAACCGCTTGCTTGGCCCCACAGACCTGGGGGCTGCAGGCTTTCCTGCTGCCTTCAGCCTCAACACCACCCTTTCCCACTTGGCGCCGGGCCAGGGACAAAAATGGCCATACGGCTGGAGATGGGTCCCCCGCCCAAAGAGCCAGCAGGGAAAACTATGCCTTGTTCTAAAGCTCTTTGGGAACCGCTTGCATAGCCCCACAGACCTGGGGGCTGCGGGCTTTCCTGCTGCCTTCAGATTCAAAGCCACCCTTTCCCTCTTGGGGCTTCGCCAGGCACAAAAATGGCCATACGGCTGGAGATGGGTCCCCCGCCCAAAGAGCGAGCAGGGAAAACTATGCCTTGTTCTAAAGCTCTTTGGGAACCGCTTGCGTAGCCCCACAGACCTGGGGGCTGCAGGCTTTGCTCCTGCCTTCAGCCTCAAAGCCACCCTTTCCCACCTGGCGCCGCGCCAGGCTCAAAAATGGCCATACGGCTGGAGATGGGTCCCCCGCCCAAAGAGCCAGCAGGGAAAACTATGCCTTGTTCTAAAGCTCTTTGGGAACCGCTTGCTTGGCCCCACAGACCTGGGGGCTGCAGTCTTTGCTGCTGCCTTCAGCCTCAACACCACCCTTTCCCACTTGGCGCCGGGCCAGGGACAAAAATGGCCATACGGCTGGAGATGGGTCCCCTGCCAAAAGAGCCAGCAGGGAAAACTATGCCTTGTTCTAAAGCTCTTTGGGAACCGCTTGCGTAGCCCCACAGACCTGGGGGCTGCGGGCTTTCCTGCTGCCTTCAGCCTCGACACCACCCTTTCCCACTTGGCGCCGCGCCAGGCTCAAAAATGGCCATACGGCTGGAGATGGGTCCCCCGCCCTAAGAGCCAGCAGGGAAAACTATGCCTTGTTCTAAAGCTCTTTGGGAACCGCTTGCGTAGCCCCACAGACCTGGGGGCTGCAGGCTTTGCTCCTGCCTTCAGCCTCAAAGCCACCCTTTCCCACCTGGCGCCGCGCCAGGCTCAAAAATGGCCATACGGCTGGAGATGGGTCCCCGCCCAGAGAGCCAGCAGGGAAAACTATGCCTTGTTCTAAAGCTCTTTGGGAACCGCTTGCGTAGCCCCACAGACCTGGGGACTGCGGGCTTTCCTGCTGCCTTCAGCCTCGACACCACCCTTTCCCACTTGGCGCCGCGCCAGGCACAAAAATGGCCATACGGCTGGAGATGGGTCACCCGCCCAAAGAGCCAGCAGGGAAAACTATGCCTTGTTCTAAAGCTCTTTGGGAACCGCTTGCATAGCCCCACAGACCTGGGGGCTGCAGGCTTTCCTGCTGTCTTCAGCCTCAAAGCCACCCTTTCCCACTTGGCGCCGGGCCAGGCACAAAAATGGCCATACGGCTGGAGATGGGTCCCCCGCCCAAAGAGGCAGCAGGGAAAACTATGCCTTGTTCTAAAGCTCTTTGGGAACCGCTTGCGTAGCCCCACAGACCTGGGGGCTGCGGGCTTTCCTGCTGCCTTCAGCCTCGACACCACCCTTTCCCACTTGGCGCCCTATCAGGCACAAAAATGGCCATACGGCTGGAGATGTGTCCCCCGCCCAAAGAGCCAGCAGGGAAAACTATGCCTTGTTCTAAAGCTCTTTGGGAACTGCTTGCGTAGCCCCACAGACCTGGGGGCTGCGGGCTTTGCTGCTGCCTTCAGCCTCAAAGCCACCCTTTCCCACTTGGCGCCGCGCCAGGCACAAAAATGGCCTATGGCTGGAGCTGGGTCCCATGCCCAAAGAGCCAGCAGGGAAAACTATGCCTTGTTCTAAAGCTCTTTGGGAACCGCTTGCTTGGCCCCACAGACCTGGGGGCTGCGGGCTTTCCTGCTGCCTTCAGCCTCAAAACCACCCTTTCCCACTACGCACCGCGCCAGGCACAAAAATGGCCATATGGCTGGAGTTGGTCCCCCGCCCAAAGAGCCAGCAGGGAAAACTATGCCTTGTTCTAAAGCTCTCTGGGAACCGCTTGCTTGGGCCCACAGACGTGGGGGCTGCAGGCTTTCCTGCTGCCTTCAGCCTCAAAACCACCCTATGCCACTACGCACCGCGCCAGGCACAAAAATAGCCATACGTCTGGAGATGGGTCCCCCACCCAAAGAGGCAGCAGGGAAAACTATGCCTTGTTCTAAAGCTCTTTGGGAACCGCTTGCGTAGCCCCACAGACCTGGGGGCTGCGGGCTTTCCTGCTGCCTTCAGCCTCGACACCACCCTTTCCCACTTGGCGCCGCGCCAGGCACAAAAATGGCCATACGGCTGGAGATGGGTCCCCCGCCCAAAGAGCCAGCAGGGAAAACTATGCCTTGTTCTAAAGCTCTTTGGGAACTGCTTGTGTAGCCCCACAGACCTGGGGGCTGCAGGCTTTCCTGCTGCCTTCAGCCTCAAAGCCACCCTTTCCCACTTGGCGCCCTATCAAGCACAAAAATGGCCTGTGGGTGGAGATGGGTCCCATGCCCAAAGAGCCAGCAGGGAAAACTATGCCTTGTTCTAAAGCTCTTTGGGAACCGCTTGCTTGGCCCCACAGACGTGGGGGCTGCGGGCTTTCCTGCTGCCTTCAGCCTCGACACCACCCTTTCCCACTTGGCGCCGCGCCAGGCACAAAAATGGCCATACGGTTGGAGATGGGTCCCCCGCCCAAAGAGCCAGCAGGGAAAACTATGCCTTGTTCTAAAGCTCTTTGGGAACCGCTTGCGTAGCCCCACAGACCTGGGGGCTGCGGGCTTTCCTGCTGCCTTCACCCTCAAAACCACCCTTTCCCACTTGGCACTGCTCCAGGCTCAAAAATGGCCATACGGCTGCAGATGGGTCCCCCGCCCAGAGAGCCAGCAGGGAAAACTATGCCTTGTTCTAAAGCTCTTTGGGAACCGCTTGCGTAGCCCCACAGACCTGGGGGCTGCAGGCTTTGCTGCTGCCTTCAGCCTCAAAGCCACCCTTTCCCACTTGGCGCCGGGCCAGGCACAAAAATGGCCATACGGCTGGAGATGGGTCCCCCGCCCAAAGAGCCAGCAGGGAAAACTATGCCTTGTTCTAAAGCTCTTTGGGAACCGCTTGCGTAGCCCCACAGACCTGGGGGCTGCGGGCTTTGCTGCTGCCTTCAGCCTCAAAGCCACCCTTTCCCACTTGGCGCCGTGCCAGGCACAAAAATGGCCATACGGCTGGAGATGGGTCCCCCGCCCAAAGAGCCAGCAGGGAAAACTATGCCTTGTTCTAAAGCTCTTTGGGAACCGCTTGCTTGGCCCCACAGACCTGGGGGCTGCAGTCTTTGCTGCTGCCTTCAGCCTCAACACCACCCTTTCCCACTTGGCACCGGGCCAGGGACAAAAATGGCCATACGGCTGGAGATGGGTCCCCTGCCAAAAGAGCCAGCAGGGAAAACTATGCCTTGTTCTAAAGCTCTTTGGGAACCGCTTGCATAGCCCCACAGACCTGGGGGCTGCGGGCTTTCCTGCTGCCTTCAGATTCAAAGCCACCCTTTCCCTCTTGGGGCTTCGCCAGGCACAAAAATGGCCATACGGCTGGAGATGGGTCCCCCGCCCAAAGAGCGAGCAGGGAAAACTATGCCTTGTTCTAAAGCTCTTTGGGAACCGCTTGCGTAGCCCCACAGACCTGGGGGCTGCGGGCTTTCCTGCTGCCTTCAGCCTCGACACCACCCTTTCCCACTTGGCGCCGCGCCAGGCTCAAAAATGGCCATACGGCTGGAGATGGGTCCCCCGCCCTAAGAGCCAGCAGGGAAAACTATGCCTTGTTCTAAAGCTCTTTGGGAACCGCTTGCGTAGCCCCACAGACGTGGGGGCTGCAGGCTTTGCTCCTGCCTTCAGCCTCAAAGCCACCCTTTCCCACCTGGCGCCGCGCCAGGCTCAAAAATGGCCATACGGCTGGAGATGGGTCCCCGCCCAGAGAGCCAGCAGGGAAAACTATGCCTTGTTCTAAAGCTCTTTGGGAACCGCTTGCGTAGCCCCACAGACCTGGGGACTGAGGGCTTTCCTGCTGCCTTCAGCCTCGACACCACCCTTTCCCACTTGGCGCCGCGCCAGGCACAAAAATGGCCATACGGCTGGAGATGGGTCCCCCGCCCAAAGAGCCAGCAGGGAAAACTCTGCCTTGTTCTAAAGCTCTTTGGGAACCGCTTGCATAGCCCCACAGACCTGGGGGCTGCAGGCTTTCCTGCTGTCTTCAGACTCAAAGCCACGCTTTCCCACTTGGCGCCGGGCCAGGCACAAAAATGGCCATACGGCTGGAGATGGGTCCCCCGCCCAAAGAGCCAGCAGGGAAAACTATGCCTTGTTCTAAAGCTCTTTGGGAACCGCTTGCGTAGCCCCACAGACCTGGGGGCTGCGGGCTTTCCTGCTGCCTTCAGCCTCGACACCACCCTTTCCCACTTGGCGCCGCGCCAGGCACAAAAATGGCCATACGGCTGGAGATGTGTCCCCCGCCCAAAGAGCCAGCAGGGAAAACTATGCCTTGTTCTAAAGCTCTTTGGGAACCGCTTGCGTAGCCCCACAGACCTGGGGGCTGCGGGCTTTCCTGCTGCCTTCAGCCTCAAAGCCACCCTTTCCCACTTGGCGCCGCGCCAGGCACAAAAATGGCCTATGGCTGGAGCTGGGACCCATGCCCAAAGAGCCAGCAGGGAAAACTATGCCTTGTTCTAAAGCTCTCTGGGAACCGCTTGCTTGGGCCCACAGACGTGGGGGCTGCGGGCTTTCCTGCTGCCTTCAGCCTCAAAACCACCCTATGCCACTACGCACCGCGCCAGGCACAAAAATAGCCATACGTCTGGAGATGGGTCCCCCACCCAAAGAGCCAGCAGGGAAAACTATGCCTTGTTCTAAAGCTCTTTGGGAACCGCTTGCGTAGCCCCACAGACCTGGGGGCTGCGGGCTTTCCTGCTGCCTTCAGCCTCGACACCACCCTTTCCCACTTGGCGCCACGCCAGGCACAAAAATGGCCATACGGCTGGAGATGGGTCCCCCGCCCAAAGAGCCAGCAGGGAAAAATATGCCTTGTTCTAAAGCTCTTTGGGAACCGCTTGCATAGCCCCACAGACCTGGGAGCTGCAGGCTTTCCCGCTGTCTTCAGCCTCAAAGCCACCCTTTCCCACTTGGCGCCCTATCAGGCACAAAAATGGCCTATGGCTGGAGATGGGTCCCATGCCCAAAGAGCCAGCAGGGAAAACTATGCCTTGTTCTAAAGCTCTCTGGGAACCGCTTGCTTGGGCCCACAGACGTGGGGGCTGCGGGCTTTCCTGCTGCCTTCAGCCTCAAAACCACCCTATGCCACTACGCACCGCGCCAGGCACAAAAATAGCCATACGTCTGGACATGGGTCCCCCGCCCAAAGAGCCAGCAGGGAAAACTATGCCTTGTTCTAAAGCTCTTTGGGAACCGCTTGCTTGGCCCCACAGACGTGGGGGCTGCGGGCTTTCCTGCTGCCTTTAGCCTCGACACCACCCTTTCCCACTTGGCGCCGCGCCAGGCACAAAAATGGCCATACGGCTGGAGATGGGTCCCCCGCCCAAAGAGCCAGCAGGGAAAACTCTGCCTTGTTCTAAAGCTCTTTGGGAACCGCTTGCGTAGCCCCACAGACCTGGGGGCTGCGGGCTTTCCTGCTGCCTTCAGCCTCAAAGCCACCCTTTCCCACTTGGCGCCGGGCCAGGGACAAAAATGGCCATACGGCTGGAGATGGGTCCCATGCCCAAAGAGCCAGCAGGGAAAACTATGCCTTGTTCTAATGCTCTTTGGGAACCGCTTGCTTGGCCCCACAGACCTGGGGGCTGCAGGCTTTGCTGCTGCCTTCAGCCTCGACACCACCCTTACCCACTTGGCGCCGCGCCAGGCACAAAAATGGCCATACGGCTGGAGATGGGTCCCCCGCCCAAAGAGCCAGCAGGGAAAATTATGCCTTGTTCTAAAGCTCTTTGGGAACCGCTTGAGTAGCCCCACAGACCTGGGGGCTGCGGGCTTTCCTGCTGCCTTCAGCCTCAAAACCACCCTTTCCCACTACGCACCGCGCCAGGCACAAAAATGGCCATACGGCTGGAGATGGGTCCCCCGCCCAAAGAGCCAGCAGGGAAAACTATGCCTTGTTCTAAAGCTCTTTGGGAACCGCTTGCTTGGCCCCACAGACGTGGGGGCTGCGGGCTTTCCTGCTGCCTTCATCCTCAAAACCACCCTATGCCACTACGCACCGCGTCAGGCACAAAAATAGCCATACGGCTGGAGATGGGTCCCCCACCCAAAGAGCCAGCAGGGAAAACTATGCCTTGTTCTAAAGCTCTTTGGGAACCGCTTGCGTAGCCCCACAGACCTGGGGGCTGCGGGCTTTCCTGCTGCCTTTAGCCTCGACACCACCCTTTCCCTCTTGGCGCCGCGCCAGGCACAAAAATGGCCGTATGGCTGGAGATGGGTCCCCTGCCCAAAGAGCCAGCAAGGAAAACTATGCCTTGTTCTAAAGCTCTTTGGGAACCGCTTGCGTAGCCGCACAGACCTGGGGGCTGCGGGCTTTCCTGCTGCCTTCAGCCTCGACACCACCCTTTCCCACTTGGCGCCCTATCAGGCACAAAAATAGCCATACGTCTGGACATGGGTCCCCCGCCCAAAGAGCCAGCAGGGAAAACTATGCCTTGTTCTAAAGCTCTTTGGGAACCGCTTGCGTAGCCCCACAGACCTGGGGGCTGCAGGCTTTGCTGCTGCCTTCAGCCTCAAAACCACCCTTTCCCACTTGGCGCTGCGCCAGGCACAAAAATGGCCATACGGCTGGAGATGGGTCCCCCGCCCAAAGAGCCAGCAGGGAAAATTATGCCTTGTTCTAAAGCTCTTTGGGAACCGCTTGCGTAGCCCCACAGACCTGGGGGCTGCGGGCTTTCCTGCTGCCTTTAGCCTCGACACAACCCTTTCCCACTTGGCGCCGCGCCAGGCTCAAAAATGGCCATACGGCTGGAGATGGGTCCCCCGCCCAGAGAGCCAGCAGGGAAAACTATGCCTTGTTCTAAAGCTCTTTGGGAACCGCTTGCGTAGCCCCACAGACCTGGGGGCTGCGGGCTTTCCTGCTGCCTTCAAGCCTCAAAGCCACCCTTTCCCACTGGGCGCCGGGCCAGGCACAAAAATGGCCTATGGCTGGAGATGGGTCCCCCGAACAAAGAGCCAGCAGGGAAAACTATGCCTTGTTCTAAAGCTCTTTGGGAACTGCTTGCGTAGCCCCACAGACCTGGGGGCTGCAGGCTTTCCTGCTGCCTTCAGCCTCAAAGCCACCCTTTCCCACTTGGCGCCCTATCAAGCACAAAAATGGCCTATGGGTGGAGATGGGTCCCAGGCCCAAAGAGCCAGCAGGGAAAACTATGCCTTGTTCTAAAGCTCTTTGGGAACCGCTTGCTTGGCCCCACAGACGTGGGGGCTGCGGGCTTTCCTGCTGCCTTCAGCCTCGACACCACCCTTTCCCACTTGGAGCCGCGCCAGGCACAAAAATGGCCATACGGCTGGAGATGGGTCCCCCGCCCAAAGAGCCAGCAGGGAAAACTATGCCTTGTTCTAAAGCTCTTTGGGAACCGCTTGCGTAGCCCCACAGACCTGGGGGCTGCGGGCTTTGCTGCTGCCTTCAGCCTCAAAGCCACCCTTTCCCACTTGGCGCCGTGCCAGGCACAAAAATGGCCGTATGGCTGGAGATGGGTCCCCCGCCCAAAGAGCCAGCAGGGAAAACTATGCCTTGTTCTAAAGCTCTTTGGGAACCGCTTGCGTAGCCCCACAGACCTGGGGGCTGCGGGCTTTCCTGCTGCCTTCAGATTCAAAGCCACCCTTTCCCTCTTGGGGCTTCGCCAGGCACAAAAATGGCCATACGGCTGGAGATGGGTCCCCCGCCCAAAGAGCGAGCAGCGAAAACTATGCCTTGTTCTAAAGCTCTTTGGGAACCGCTTGCGTAGCCCCACAGACCTGGGGGCTGCGGGCTTTCCTGCTGCCTTCAGCCTCGACACCACCCTTTCCCACTTGGCGCCGCGCCAGGCTCAAAAATGGCCATACGGCTGGAGATGGGTCCCCCGCCCTAAGAGCCAGCAGGGAAAACTATGCCTTGTTCTAAAGCTCTTTGGGAACCGCTTGCGTAGCCCCACAGACCTGGGGGCTGCAGGCTTTGCTCCTGCCTTCAGCCTCAAAGCCACCCTTTCCCACCTGGCGCCGCGCCAGGCTCAAAAATGGCCATACGGCTGGAGATGGGTCCCCGCCCAGAGAGCCAGCAGGGAAAACTATGCCTTGTTCTAAAGCTCTTTGGGAACCGCTTGCGTAGCCCCACAGACCTGGGGACTGCGGGCTTTCCTGCTGCCTTCAGCCTCGACACCACCCTTTCCCACTTGGCGCCGTGCCAGGCACAAAAATGGCCATACGGCTGGAGATGGGTCCCCCGCCCAAAGAGCCAGCAGGGAAAACTATGCCTTGTTCTAAAGCTCTTTGGGAACCGCTTGCATAGCCCCACAGACCTGGGGGCTGCAGGCTTTCCTGCTGTCTTCAGCCTCAAAGCCACCCTTTCCCACTTGGCGCCCTATCAGGCACAAAAATGGCCATACGGCTGGAGATGTGTCCCCCGCCCAAAGAGCCAGCAGGGAAAACTATGCCTTGTTCTAAAGCTCTTTGGGAACCGCTTGCTTGGCCCCACAGACCTGGGGGCTGCGGGCTTTCCTGCTGCCTTCAGCCTCGACACCACCCTTTCCCACTTGGCGCCCTATCAGGCACAAAAATGGCCATACGGCTGGAGATGTGTCCCCCGCCCAAAGAGCCAGCAGGGAAAACTATGCCTTGTTCTAAAGCTCTTTGGGAACCGCTTGCGTAGCCCCACAGACCTGGGGGCTGCGGGCTTTGCTGCTGCCTTCAGCCTCAAAGCCACCCTTTCCCACTTGGCGCCGGGCCAGGCACAAAAATGGCCATACGGCTGGAGATGGGTCCCCCGCCCAAAGAGCCAGCAGGGAAAATTATGCCTTGTTCTAAAGCTCTTTGGGAACCGCTTGCGTAGCCCCACAGACCTGGGGGCTGCGGGCTTTCCTGCTGCCTTTAGCCTCGACACAACCCTTTCCCACTTGGCGCCGCGCCAGGCTCAAAAATGGCCATACGGCTGGAGATGGGTCCCCCGCCCAGAGAGCCAGCAGGGAAAACTATGCCTTGTTCTAAAGCTCTTTGGGAACCGCTTGCGTAGCCCCACAGACCTGGGGGCTGCGGGCTTTCCTGCTGCCTTCAAGCCTCAAAGCCACCCTTTCCCACTGGGCGCCGGGCCAGGCACAAAAATGGCCTATGGCTGGAGATGGGTCCCCCGCCCAAAGAGCGAGCAGGGAAAACTATGCCTTGTTCTAAAGCTCTTTGGGAACCGCTTGCGTAGCCCCACAGACCTGGGGGCTGCGGGCTTTCCTGCTGCCTTCAACCTCGACACCACCCTTTCCCACTTGGCGCCGCGCCAGGCTCAAAAATGGCCATACGGCTGGAGATGGGTCCCCCGCCCTAAGAGCCAGCAGGGAAAACTATGCCTTGTTCTAAAGCTCTTTGGGAACCGCTTGCGTAGCCCCACAGACGTGGGGGCTGCAGGCTTTGCTCCTGCCTTCAGCCTCAAAGCCACCCTTTCCCACCTGGCGCCGCGCCAGGCTCAAAAATGGCCATACGCATGGAGATGGGTCCCCGCCCAGAGAGCCAGCAGGGAAAACTATGCCTTGTTCTAAAGCTCTTTGGGAACCGCTTGCGTAGCCCCACAGACCTGGGGACTGCGGGCTTTCCTGCTGCCTTCAGCCTCGACACCACCCTTTCCCACTTGGCGCCGCGCCAGGCACAAAAATGGCCATACGGCTGGAGATGGGTCCCCCGCCCAAAGAGCCAGCAGGGAAAACTATGCCTTGTTCTAAAGCTCTTTGGGAACCGCTTGCATAGCCCCACAGACCTGGGGGCTGCAGGCTTTCCTGCTGTCTTCAGCCTCAAAGCCACCCTTTCCCACTTGGCGCCCTATCAGGCACAAAAATGGCCATACGGCTGGAGATGGGTCCCCCGCCCAAAGAGCCAGCAGGGAAAACTATGCCTTGTTCTAAAGCTCTTTGGGAACCGCTTGCGTAGCCCCACAGACCTGGGGGCTGCGGGCTTTCCTGCTGCCTTCAGCCTCAAAGCCACCCTTTCCCACTTGGCGCCCTATCAGGCACAAAAATGGCCATACGGCTGGAGATGTGTCCCCCGCCCAAAGAGCCAGCAGGGAAAACTATGCCTTGTTCTAAAGCTCTTTGGGAACCGCTTGCGTAGCCCCACAGACCTGGGGGCTGCGGGCTTTGCTGCTGCCTTCAGCCTCAAAGCCACCCTTTCCCACTTGGCGCCGCGCCAGGCACAAAAATGGCCTATGGCTGGAGCTGGGTCCCATGCCCAAAGAGCCAGCAGGGAAAACTATGCCTTGTTCTAAAGCTCTTTGGGAACCGCTTGCTTGGCCCCACAGACCTGGGGGCTGCGGGCTTTCCTGCTGCCTTCAGCCTCAAAACCACCCTTTCCCACTACGCACCGCGCCAGGCACAAAAATGGCCATATGGCTGGAGTTGGTCCCCCGCCCAAAGAGCCAGCAGGGAAAACTATGCCTTGTTCTAAAGCTCTCTGGGAACCGCTTGCTTGGGCCCACAGACGTGGGGGCTGCGGGCTTTCCTGCTGCCTTCAGCCTCAAAACCACCCTATGCCACTACGCACCGCGCCAGGCACAAAAATAGCCATACGTCTGGAGATGGGTCCCCCACCCAAAGAGCCAGCAGGGAAAACTATGCCTTGTTCTAAAGCTCTTTGGGAACCGCTTGCGTAGCCCCACAGACCTGGGGGCTGCGGGCTTTCCTGCTGCCTTCAGCCTCGACACCACCCTTTCCCACTTGGCGCCGCGCCAGGCACAAAAATGGCCATACGGCTGGAGATGGGTCCCCCGCCCAAAGAGCCAGCAGGGAAAAATATGCCTTGTTCTAAAGCTCTTTGGGAACCGCTTGCATAGCCCCACAGACGTGGGGGCTGCGGGCTTTCCTGCTGTCTTCAGCCTCAAAGCCACCCTTTCCCACTTGGCGCCCTATCAGGCACAAAAATGGCCTATGGCTGGAGATGGGTCCCATGCCCAAAGAGCCAGCAGGGAAAACTATGCCTTGTTCTAAAGCTCTCTGGGAACCGCTTGCTTGGGCCCACAGACCTGGGGGCTGCGGGCTTTCCTGCTGCCTTCAGCCTCAAAACCACCCTATGCCACTACGCACCGCGCCAGGCACAAAAATAGCCATACGGCTGGAGATGGGTCCCCCGCCCAAAGAGCCAGCAGGGAAAACTATGCCTTGTTCTAAAGCTCTTTGGGAACCGCTTGCGTAGCCCCACAGACCTGGGGGCTGCAGGCTTTCCTGCTGCCTTCAGCCTCAAAGCCACCCTTTCCCACTTGGCGCCCTATCAAGCACAAAAATGGCCTATGGCTGGAGATGGGTCCCAGGCCCAAAGAGCCAGCAGGGAAAACTATGCCTTGTTCTAAAGCTCTTTGGGAACCGCTTGCTTGGCCCCACAGACGTGGGGGCTGCGGGCTTTCCTGCTGCCTTCAGCCTCGACACCACCCTTTCCCACTTGGCCCCGCGCCAGGCACAAAAATGGCCATACGGCTGGAGATGGGTCCCCCGCCCAAAGAGCCAGCAGGGAAAACTATGCCTTGTTCTAAAGCTCTTTGGGAACCGCTTGCGTAGCCCCACAGACCTGGGGGCTGCGGGCTTTGCTGCTGCCTTCAGCCTCAAAGCCACCCTTTCCCACTTGGCGCCGTGCCAGGCACAAAAATGGCCATACGGCTGGAGATGGGTCCCCCGCCCAAAGAGCCAGCAGGGAAAACTATGCCTTGTTCTAAAGCTCTTTGGGAACCGCTTGCTTGGCCCCACAGACCTGGGGGCTGCAGTCTTTGCTGCTGCCTTCAGCCTCAACACCACCCTTTCCCACTTGGCGCCGGGCCAGGGACAAAAATGGCCATAAGGCTGGAGATGGGTCCCCCGCCCAAAGAGCCAGCAGGGAAAACTATGCCTTGTTCTAAAGCTCTTTGGGAACCGCTTGCGTAGCCCCACAGACCTGGGGGCTGCGGGCTTTCCTGCTGCCTTCAGATTCAAAGCCACCCTTTCCCTCTTGGGGCTTCGCCAGGCACAAAAATGGCCATACGGCTGGAGATGGGTCCCCCGCCCAAAGAGCGAGCAGCGAAAACTATGCCTTGTTCTAAAGCTCTTTGGGAACCGCTTGCGTAGCCCCACAGACCTGGGGGCTGCGGGCTTTCCTGCTGCCTTCAGCCTCGAAACCACCCTTTCCCACTTGGCGCCGCGCCAGGCTCAAAAATGGCCATACGGCTGGAGATGGGTCCCCCGCCCTAAGAGCCAGCAGGGAAAACTATGCCTTGTTCTAAAGCTCTTTGGGAACCGCTTGCGTAGCCCCACAGACCTGGGGGCTGCAGGCTTTGCTCCTGCCTTCAGCCTCAAAGCCACCCTTTCCCACCTGGCGCCGCGCCAGGCTCAAAAATGGCCATACGGCTGGAGATGGGTCCCCGCCCAGAGAGCCAGCAGGGAAAACTATGCCTTGTTCTAAAGCTCTTTGGGAACCGCTTGCGTAGCCCCACAGACCTGGGGACTGCGGGCTTTCCTGCTGCCTTCAGCCTCGACACCACCCTTTCCCACTTGGCGCCGCGCCAGGCACAAAAATGGCCATACGGCTGGAGATGGGTCCCCCGCCCAAAGAGCCAGCAGGGAAAACTCTGCCTTGTTCTAAAGCTCTTTGGGAACCGCTTGCATAGCCCCACAGACCTGGGGGCTGCAGGCTTTCCTGCTGTCTTCAGCCTCAAAGCCACCCTTTCCCACTTGGCGCCCTATCAGGCACAAAAATGGCCATACGGCTGGAGATGGGTCCCCCGCCCAAAGAGCCAGCAGGGAAAACTATGCCTTGTTCTAAAGCTCTTTGGGAACCGCTTGCGTAGCCCCACAGACCTGGGGGCTGCGGGCTTTGCTGCTGCCTTCAGCCTCAAAGCCACCCTTTCCCACTTGGCGCCGCGCCAGGCACAAAAATGGCCATACGGCTGGAGATGGGTCCCCCGCCCAAAGAGCCAGCAGGGAAAATTATGCCTTGTTCTAAAGCTCTTTGGGAACCGCTTGCGTAGCCCCACAGACCTGGGGGCTGCGGGCTTTCCTGCTGCCTTTATGCTCGACACAACCCTTTCCCACTTGGCGCCGCGCCAGGCTCAAAAATGGCCATACGGCTGGAGATGGGTCCCCCGCCCAGAGAGCCAGCAGGGAAAACTATGCCTTGTTCTAAAGCTCTTTGGGAACCGCTTGCGTAGCCCCACAGACCTGGGGGCTGCAGGCTTTCCTGCTGCCTTCAAGCCTCAAAGCCACCCTTTCCCACTGGGTGCCGGGCCAGGCACAAAAATGGCCTATGGCTGGAGATGGGTCCCCCGAACAAAGAGCCAGCAGGGAAAACTCTGCCTTGTTCTAAAGCTCTTTGGGAACTGCTTGTGTAGCCCCACAGACCTGGGGGCTGCAGGCTTTCCTGCTGCCTTCAGCCTCAAAGCCACCCTTTCCCACTTGGCGCCCTATCAAGCACAAAAATGGCCTATGGGTGGAGATGGGTCCCATGCCCAAAGAGCCAGCAGGGAAAACTATGCCTTGTTCTAAAGCTCTTTGGGAACCGCTTGCGTAGCCCCACAGACCTGGGGGCTGCGGGCTTTCCTGCTGCCTTCACCCTCAAAACCACCCTTTCCCACTTGGTACTGCTCCAGGCTCAAAAATGGCCATACGGCTGCAGATGGGTCCCCCGCCCAGAGAGCCAGCAGGGAAAAATATGCCTTGTTCTAAAGCTCTTTGGGAACCGCTTGCATAGCCCCACAGACCTGGGGGCTGCGGGCTTTTCTGCTGCCTTCAGATTCAAAGCCACCCTTTCCCTCTTGGGGCTTCGCCAGGCACAAAAATGGCCATACGGCTGGAGATGGGTCCCCCGCCCAAAGAGCGAGCAGGGAAAACTATGCCTTGTTCTAAAGCTCTTTGGGAACCGCTTGCGTAGCCCCACAGACCTGGGGGCTGCGGGCTTTCCTGCTGCCTTCAGCCTCGACACCACCCTTTCCCACTTGGCGCCGCGCCAGGCTCAAAAATGGCCATACGGCTGGAGATGGGTCCCCCGCCCTAAGAGCCAGCAGGGAAAACTATGCCTTGTTCTAAAGCTCTTTGGGAACCGCTTGCGTAGCCCCACAGACCTGGGGGCTGCAGGCTTTGCTGCTGCCTTCAGCCTCAAAGCCACCCTTTCCCACCTGGCGCCGCGCCAGGCTCAAAAATGGCCATACGCATGGAGATGGGTCCCCGCCCAGAGAGCCAGCAGGGAAAACTATGCCTTGTTCTAAAGCTCTTTGGGAACCGCTTGCGTAGCCCCACAGACCTGGGGACTGCGGGCTTTCCTGCTGCCTTCAGCCTCAAAGCCACCCTTTCCCACTTTGCTCCGGGCCAGGCACAAAAATGGCCATACGGCTGGAGATGGGTCCCCCGCCCAAAGAGCCAGCAGGGAAAACTATGCCTTGTTCTAAAGCTCTTTGGGAACCGCTTGCATAGCCCCACAGACCTGGGGGCTGCAGGCTTTCCTGCTGTCTTCAGCCTCAAAGCCACCCTTTCCCACTTGGCGCCCTATCAGGCACAAAAATGGCCATACGGCTGGAGATGGGTCCCCCGCCCAAAGAGCCAGCAGGGAAAACTATGCCTTGTTCTAAAGCTCTTTGGGAACCGCTTGCGTAGCCCCACAGACCTGGGGGCTGCGGGCTTTCCTGCTGCCTTCAGCCTCGACACCACCCTTTCCCACTTGGCGCCCTATCAGGCACAAAAATGGCCATACGGCTGGAGATGTGTCCCCCGCCCAAAGAGCCAGCAGGGAAAACTATGCCTTGTTCTAAAGCTCTTTGGGAACCGCTTGCGTAGCCCCACAGACCTGGGGGCTGCGGGCTTTGCTGCTGCCTTCAGCCTCAAAGCCACCCTTTCCCACTTGGCGCCGCGCCAGGCACAAAAATGGCCTATGGCTGGAGCTGGGTCCCATGCCCAAAGAGCCAGCAGGGAAAACTATGCCTTGTTCTAAAGCTCTTTGGGAAGCGCTTGCTTGGCCCCACAGACCTGGGGGCTGCGGGCTTTCCTGCTGCCTTCAGCCTCAAAACCACCCTTTCCCACTACGCACCGCGCCAGGCACAAAAATGGCCATATGGCTGGAGTTGGTCCCCCGCCCAAAGAGCCAGCAGGGAAAACTATGCCTTGTTCTAAAGCTCTCTGGGAACCGCTTGCTTGGGCCCACAG
Source organism: Rissa tridactyla (assembly GCF_028500815.1). NCBI lineage: Eukaryota > Metazoa > Chordata > Aves > Charadriiformes > Laridae > Rissa > Rissa tridactyla. The sequence goes on along the minus strand of NW_026529453.1, from coordinate 92,025 downwards.
ACGTGGGGGCTGCGGGCTTTCCTGCTGCCTTCAGCCTCAAAACCACCCTATGCCACTACGCACCGCGCCAGGCACAAAAATAGCCATACGTCTGGAGATGGGTCCCCCACCCAAAGAGCCAGCAGGGAAAACTATGCCTTGTTCTAAAGCTCTTTGGGAACCGCTTGCGTAGCCCCACAGACCTGGGGGCTGCGGGCTTTCCTGCTGCCTTCAGCCTCGACACCACCCTTTCCCACTTGGCGCCGCGCCAGGCACAAAAATGGCCATACGGCTGGAGATGGGTCCCCCGCCCAAAGAGCCAGCAGGGAAAAATATGCCTTGTTCTAAAGCTCTTTGGGAACCGCTTGCATAGCCCCACAGACCTGGGAGCTGCAGGCTTTCCTGCTGTCTTCAGCCTCAAAGCCACCCTTTCCCACTTGGCGCCCTATCAGGCACAAAAATGGCCTATGGCTGGAGATGGGTCCCATGCCCAAAGAGCCAGCAGGGAAAACTATGCCTTGTTCTAAAGCTCTCTGGGAACCGCTTGCTTGGGCCCACAGACCTGGGGGCTGCGGGCTTTCCTGCTGCCTTCAGCCTCAAAACCACCCTATGCCACTACGCACCGCGCCAGGCACAAAAATAGCCATACGGCTGGAGATGGGTCCCCCGCCCAAAGAGCCAGCAGGGAAAACTATGCCTTGTTCTAAAGCTCTTTGGGAACTGCTTGCGTAGCCCCACAGACCTGGGGGCTGCAGGCTTTCCTGCTGCCTTCAGCCTCAAAGCCACCCTTTCCCACTTGGCGCCCTATCAAGCACAAAAATGGCCTATGGCTGGAGATGGGTCCCAGGCCCAAAGAGCCAGCAGGGAAAACTATGCCTTGTTCTAAAGCTCTTTGGGAACCGCTTGCTTGGCCCCACAGACGTGGGGGCTGCGGGCTTTCCTGCTGCCTTCAGCCTCGACACCACCCTTTCCCACTTGGCGCCGCGCCAGGCACAAAAATGGCCATACGGCTGGAGATGGGTCCCCCGCCCAAAGAGCCAGCAGGGAAAACTATGCCTTGTTCTAAAGCTCTTTGGGAACCGCTTGCGTAGCCCCACAGACCTGGGGGCTGCGGGCTTTGCTGCTGCCTTCAGCCTCAAAGCCACCCTTTCCCACTTGGCGCCGTGCCAGGCACAAAAATGGCCATACGGCTGGAGATGGGTCCCCCGCCCAAAGAGCCAGCAGGGAAAACTATGCCTTGTTCTAAAGCTCTTTGGGAACCGCTTGCTTGGCCCCACAGACCTGGGGGCTGCAGTCTTTGCTGCTGCCTTCAGCCTCAACACCACCCTTTCCCACTTGGCGCCGGGCCAGGGACAAAAATGGCCATAAGGCTGGAGATGGGTCCCCCGCCCAAAGAGCCAGCAGGGAAAACTATGCCTTGTTCTAAAGCTCTTTGGGAACCGCTTGCGTAGCCCCACAGACCTGGGGGCTGCGGGCTTTCCTGCTGCCTTCAGATTCAAAGCCACCCTTTCCCTCTTGGGGCTTCGCCAGGCACAAAAATGGCCATACGGCTGGAGATGGGTCCCCCGCCCAAAGAGCGAGCAGCGAAAACTATGCCTTGTTCTAAAGCTCTTTGGGAACCGCTTGCGTAGCCCCACAGACCTGGGGGCTGCGGGCTTTCCTGCTGCCTTCAGCCTCGACACCACCCTTTCCCACTTGGCGCCGCGCCAGGCTCAAAAATGGCCATACGGCTGGAGATGGGTCCCCCGCCCTAAGAGCCAGCAGGGAAAACTATGCCTTGTTCTAAAGCTCTTTGGGAACCGCTTGCGTAGCCCCACAGACCTGGGGGCTGCAGGCTTTGCTGCTGCCTTCAGCCTCAAAGCCACCCTTTCCCACCTGGCGCCGCGCCAGGCTCAAAAATGGCCATACGGCTGGAGATGGGTCCCCGCCCAGAGAGCCAGCAGGGAAAACTATGCCTTGTTCTAAAGCTCTTTGGGAACCGCTTGCGTAGCCCCACAGACCTGGGGACTGCGGGCTTTCCTGCTGCCTTCAGCCTCGACACCACCCTTTCCCACTTGGCGCCGCGCCAGGCACAAAAATGGCCATACGGCTGGAGATGGGTCCCCCGCCCAAAGAGCCAGCAGGGAAAACTATGCCTTGTTCTAAAGCTCTTTGGGAACCGCTTGCATAGCCCCACAGACCTGGGGGCTGCAGGCTTTCCTGCTGTCTTCAGCCTCAAAGCCACCCTTTCCCACTTGGCGCCCTATCAGGCACAAAAATGGCCATACGGCTGGAGATGTGTCCCCCGCCCAAAGAGCCAGCAGGGAAAACTATGCCTTGTTCTAAAGCTCTTTGGGAACCGCTTGCTTGGCCCCACAGACCTGGGGGCTGCGGGCTTTCCTGCTGCCTTCAGCCTCGACACCACCCTTTCCCACTTGGCGCCCTATCAGGCACAAAAATGGCCATACGGCTGGAGATGGGTCCCCCGCCCAAAGAGCCAGCAGGGAAAACTATGCCTTGTTCTAAAGCTCTTTGGGAACCGCTTGCGTAGCCCCACAGACCTGGGGGCTGCGGGCTTTGCTGCTGCCTTCAGCCTCAAAGCCACCCTTTCCCACTTGGCGCCGCGCCAGGCACAAAAATGACCATACGGCTGGAGATGGGTCCCCCGCCCAAAGAGCCAGCAGGGAAAATTATGCCTTGTTCTAAAGCTCTTTGGGAACCGCTTGCGTAGCCCCACAGACCTGGGGGCTGCAGGCTTTCCTGCTGCCTTCAGCCTCAAAGCCACCCTTTCCCACTTGGCGCCCTATCAAGCACAAAAATGGCCTATGGGTGGAGATGGGTCCCATGCCCAAAGAGCCAGCAGGGAAAACTCTGCCTTGTTCTAAAGCTCTTTGGGAACCGCTTGCGTAGCCCCACAGACCTGGGGGCTGCGGGCTTTCCTGCTGCCTTCACCCTCAAAACCACCCTTTCCCACTTGGCACTGCTCCAGGCTCAAAAATGGCCATACGGCTGCAGATGGGTCCCCCGCCCAGAGAGCCAGCAGGGAAAACTATGCCTTGTTCTAAAGCTCTTTGGGAACCGCTTGCGTAGCCCCACAGACCTGGGGGCTGCAGGCTTTGCTGCTGCCTTCAGCCTCAAAGCCACCCTTTCCCACTTGGCGCCGGGCCAGGCACAAAAATGGCCATACGGCTGGAGATGGGTCCCCCGCCCAAAGAGCCAGCAGGGAAAACTATGCCTTGTTCTAAAGCTCTTTGGGAACCGCTTGCGTAGCCCCACAGACCTGGGGGCTGCGGGCTTTCCTGCTGCCTTCAGCCTCAAAGCCACCCTTTCCCACTTGGCGCCGTGCCAGGCACAAAAATGGCCATACGGCTGGAGATGGGTCCCCCGCCCAAAGAGCCAGCAGGGAAAACTATGCCTTGTTCTAAAGCTCTTTGGGAACCGCTTGCTTGGCCCCACAGACCTGGGGGCTGCAGTCTTTGCTGCTGCCTTCAGCCTCAACACCACCCTTTCCCACTTGGCGCCGGGCCAGGGACAAAAATGGCCATACGGCTGGAGATGGGTCCCCTGCCAAAAGAGCCAGCAGGGAAAACTATGCCTTGTTCTAAAGCTCTTTGGGAACCGCTTGCATAGCCCCACAGACCTGGGGGCTGCGGGCTTTCCTGCTGCCTTCAGATTCAAAGCCACCCTTTCCCTCTTGGGGCTTCGCCAGGCACAAAAATGGCCATACGGCTGGAGATGGGTCCCCCGCCCAAAGAGCGAGCAGGGAAAACTATGCCTTGTTCTAAAGCTCTTTGGGAACCGCTTGCGTAGCCCCACAGACCTGGGGGCTGCGGGCTTTCCTGCTGCCTTCAGCCTCGACACCACCCTTTCCCACTTGGCGCCGCGCCAGGCTCAAAAATGTCCATACGGCTGGAGATGGGTCCCCCGCCCTAAGAGCCAGCAGGGAAAACTATGCCTTGTTCTAAAGCTCTTTGGGAACCGCTTGCGTAGCCCCACAGACCTGGGGGCTGCAGGCTTTGCTCCTGCCTTCAGCCTCAAAGCCACCCTTTCCCACCTGGCGCCGCGCCAGGCTCAAAAATGGCCATACGGCTGGAGATGGGTCCCCGCCCAGAGAGCCAGCAGGGAAAACTATGCCTTGTTCTAAAGCTCTTTGGGAACCGCTTGCGTAGCCCCACAGACCTGGGGACTGCGGGCTTTCCTGCTGCCTTCAGCCTCGACACCACCCTTTCCCACTTGGCGCCGCGCCAGGCACAAAAATGGCCATACGGCTGGAGATGGGTCCCCCGCCCAAAGAGCCAGCAGGGAAAACTATGCCTTGTTCTAAAGCTCTTTGGGAACCGCTTGCATAGCCCCACAGACCTGGGGGCTGCAGGCTTTGCTCCTGCCTTCAGCCTCAAAGCCACCCTTTCCCACTTGGCGCCCTATCAGGCACAAAAATGGCCATACGGCTGGAGATGGGTCCCCCGCCCAAAGAGCCAGCAGGGAAAACTATGCCTTGTTCTAAAGCTCTTTGGGAACCGCTTGCGTAGCCCCACAGACCTGGGGGCTGCGGGCTTTCCTGCTGCCTTCAGCCTCGACACCACCCTTTCCCACTTGGCGCCCTATCAGGCACAAAAATGGCCATACGGCTGGAGATGTGTCCCCCGCCCAAAGAGCCAGCAGGGAAAACTATGCCTTGTTCTAAAGCTCTTTGGGAACCGCTTGCGTAGCCCCACAGACCTGGGGGCTGCGGGCTTTCCTGCTGCCTTCAGCCTCAAAGCCACCCTTTCCCACTTGGCGCCGCGCCAGGCACAAAAATGGCCTATGGCTGGAGCTGGGTCCCATGCCCAAAGAGCCAGCAGGGAAAACTATGCCTTGTTCTAAAGCTCTTTGGGAACCGCTTGCTTGGCCTCACAGACCTGGGGGCTGCGGGCTTTCCTGCTGCCTTCAGCCTCAAAACCACCCTTTCCCACTACGCACCGCGCCAGGCACAAAAATGGCCATATGGCTGGAGTTGGTCCCCCGCCCAAAGAGCCAGCAGGGAAAACTATGCCTTGTTCTAAAGCTCTCTGGGAACCGCTTGCTTGGACCCACAGACGTGGGGGCTGCGGGCTTTCCTGCTGCCTTCAGCCTCAAAACCACCCTATGCCACTACGCACCGCGCCAGGCACAAAAATAGCCATACGTCTGGAGATGGGTCCCCCACCCAAAGAGCCAGCAGGGAAAACTATGCCTTGTTCTAAAGCTCTTTGGGAACCGCTTGCTTGGCCCCACAGACGTGGGGGCTGCGGGCTTTCCTGCTGCCTTCAGCCTCGACACCACCCTTTCCCACTTGGCGCCGCGCCAGGCACAAAAATGGCCATACGGCTGGAGATGGGTCCCCCGCCCAAAGAGCCAGCAGGGAAAACTCTGCCTTGTTCTAAAGCTCTTTGGGAACCGCTTCCATAGCCCCACAGACCTGGGGGCTGCAGGCTTTCCTGCTGCCTTCAGACTCGACACCACCCTTTCCCACTTGGCGCCGCGCCAGGCACAAAAATGGCCATACGACTGGACATGTGTCCGCCGCCCAAAGAGCCAGCAGGGAAAACTCTGCCTTGTTCTAAAGCTCTTTGGGAACCGCTTGCGTAGCCCCACAGACCTTAGGGCTGCAGGCTTTGCTGCTGCCTTCAGCCTCAAAGCCACCCTTTCCCACTTGGCGCCGCGCCAGGCTCAAAAATGGCCATACGGCTGGAGATGGGTCCCCCGCCCAAAGAGCCAGCAGGGAAAACTATGCCTTGTTCTAAAGCTCTTTGGGAACCGCTTGCTTGGCCCCACAGACCTGGGGGCTGCAGGCTTTCCTGCTGTCTTCAGCCTCAAAGCCACCCTTTCCCACTTGGCGCCCTATCAGGCACAAAAATGGCCTATGGGTGGAGATGGGTCCCATGCCCAAAGAGCCAGCAGGGAAAACTGTGCCTTGTTCTAAAGCTCTTTGGGAACCGCTTGCGTAGCCCCACAGACCTGGGGGCTGCGGGCTTTCCTGCTGCCTTCAGCCTTGATACCACCATTTCCCACTTGGCGCTGCGCCATGCACAAAAATGGCCATACGGCTGGAGATGGGTCCCCCGCCCAAAGAGCCAGCAGGGAAAACTATGCCTTGTTCTAAAGCTCTTTGGGAACCGCTTGCGTAGCCCCACAGACCTGGGGGCTGCGGGCTTTCCTGCTGCCTTTAGCCTCGACACCACCCTTTCCCTCTTGGCGCCGCGCCAGGCACAAAAATGGCTGTACGGCTGGAGATGGGTCCCCCGCCCAAAGAGCCAGCAGGGAAAACTATGCCTTGTTCTAAAGCTCTTTGGGAACCGCTTGCGTAGCCCCACAGACCTGGGGGCTGCGGGCTTTCCTGCTGTCTTCAGCCTCAAAGCCACCCTTTCCCACTTTGCTCCGGGCCAGGCACAAAAATGGCCATACGGCTGGAGATGGGTCCCCCGCCCAAAGAGCCAGCAGGGAAAACTATGCCTTGTTCTAAAGCTCTTTGGGAACCGCTTGCGTAGCCCCACAGACCTTGGGGCTGCGGGCTTTCCTGCTGCCTTCAGCCTCGACAGCACCCTTTCCCACTTGGCTTCGCGCCAGGCACAAAAATGGCCTATGGCTGGAGATGGGTCCCATGCCCTAAGAGCCAGCTGGGAAAACTATGCCTTGTTCTAAAGCTCTTTGGGAACCGCTTGCGTAGCACCACAGACCTGGGGGCTGCAGGCTTTGCTCCTGCCTTCAGCCTCAAAGCCACCCTTTCCCACCTGGCGCCGCGCCAGGCTCAAAAATGGCCATACGGCTGGAGATGGGTCCCCCGCCCAGAGAGCCAGCAGGGAAAACTATGCCTTGTTCTAAAGCTCTTTGGGAACCGCTTGCGTAGCCCCACAGACCTGGGGGCTGCAGGCTTTCCTGCTGCCTTCAGCCTCAAAACCACCCTTTCCCACTTGGCCCCCGGCCAGGCACAAAAATGGCCATACGGCTGGAGATGGGTCCCCCGCCCAAAGAGCCAGCAGGGAAAACTATGCCTTGTTCTAAAGCTCTTTGGGAACCGCTTGCGTAGCCCCACAGACCTGGGGGCTGCGGGCTTTGCTGCTGCCTTCAGCCTCAAAGCCACCCTTTCCCACTTGGCGCCGTGCCAGGCACAAAAATGGCCATACGGCTGGAGATGGGTCCCCCGCCCAAAGAGCCAGCAGGGAAAACTATGCCTTGTTCTAAAGCTCTTTGGGAACCGCTTGCTTGGCCCCACAGACCTGGGGGCTGCAGGCTTTCCTGCTGCCTTCAGACTCGACACCACCCTTTCCCACTTGGCGCCGCGCCAGGGACAAAAATGGCCATACGGCTGGAGATGGGTCCCCTGCCAAAAGAGCCAGCAGGGAAAACTATGCCTTGTTCTAAAGCTCTTTGGGAACCGCTTGCATAGCCCCACAGACCTGGGGGCTGCGGGCTTTCCTGCTGCCTTCAGATTCAAAGCCACCCTTTCCCTCTTGGGGCTTCGCGCCAGGCACAAAAATGGCCATACGGCTGGAGATGGGTCCCCCGCCCAAAGAGCGAGCAGGGAAAACTATGCCTTGTTCTAAAGCTCTTTGGGAACCGCTCGCGTAGCCCCACAGACCTGGGGGCTGCGGGCTTTCCTGCTGCCTTCAGCCTCGACACCACCCTTTCCCACTTGGCGCCGCGCCAGGCTCAAAAATGGCCATACGGCTGGAGATGGGTCCCCCGCCCTAAGAGCCAGCAGGGAAAACTATGCCTTGTTCTAAAGCTCTTTGGGAACCGCTTGCGTAGCCCCACAGACCTGGGGGCTGCAGGCTTTGCTCCTGCCTTCAGCCTCAAAGCCACCCTTTCCCACTTGGCGCCGCGCCAGGCTCAAAAATGGCCATACGGCTGGAGATGGGTCCCCGCCCAGAGAGCCAGCAGGGAAAACTATGCCTTGTTCTAAAGCTCTTTGGGAACCGCTTGCGTAGCCCCACAGACCTGGGGACTGCGGGCTTTCCTGCTGCCTTCAGCCTCGACACCACCCTTTCCCACTTGGCGCCGCGCCAGGCACAAAAATGGCCATACGGCTGGAGATGGGTCCCCCGCCCAAAGAGCCAGCAGGGAAAACTATGCCTTGTTCTAAAGCTCTTTGGGAACCGCTTGCATAGCCCCACAGACCTGGGGGCTGCAGGCTTTGCTCCTGCCTTCAGCCTCAAAGCCACCCTTTCCCACTTGGCGCCCTATCAGGCACAAAAATGGCCATACGGCTGGAGATGGGTCCCCCGCCCAAAGAGCCAGCAGGGAAAACTATGCCTTGTTCTAAAGCTCTTTGGGAACCGCTTGCGTAGCCCCACAGACCTGGGGGCTGCGGGCTTTCCTGCTGCCTTCAGCCTCGACACCACCCTTTCCCACTTGGCGCCCTATCAGGCACAAAAATGGCCATACGGCTGGAGATGTGTCCCCCGCCCAAAGAGCCAGCAGGGAAAACTATGCCTTGTTCTAAAGCTCTTTGGGAACCGCTTGCGTAGCCCCACAGACCTGGGGGCTGCGGGCTTTCCTGCTGCCTTCAGCCTCAAAGCCACCCTTTCCCACTTGGCGCCGCGCCAGGCACAAAAATGGCCTATGGCTGGAGCTGGGTCCCATGCCCAAAGAGCCAGCAGGGAAAACTATGCCTTGTTCTAAAGCTCTTTGGGAACCGCTTGCTTGGCCTCACAGACCTGGGGGCTGCGGGCTTTCCTGCTGCCTTCAGCCTCAAAACCACCCTTTCCCACTACGCACCGCGCCAGGCACAAAAATGGCCATATGGCTGGAGTTGGTCCCCCGCCCAAAGAGCCAGCAGGGAAAACTATGCCTTGTTCTAAAGCTCTCTGGGAACCGCTTGCTTGGACCCACAGACGTGGGGGCTGCGGGCTTTCCTGCTGCCTTCAGCCTCAAAACCACCCTATGCCACTACGCACCGCGCCAGGCACAAAAATAGCCATACGTCTGGAGATGGGTCCCCCACCCAAAGAGCCAGCAGGGAAAACTATGCCTTGTTCTAAAGCTCTTTGGGAACCGCTTGCTTGGCCCCACAGACGTGGGGGCTGCGGGCTTTCCTGCTGCCTTCAGCCTCGACACCACACTTTCCCACTTGGCGCCGCGCCAGGCACAAAAATGGCCATACGGCTGGAGATGGGTCCCCCGCCCAAAGAGCCAGCAGGGAAAACTCTGCCTTGTTCTAAAGCTCTTTGGGAACCGCTTCCATAGCCCCACAGACCTGGGGGCTGCAGGCTTTCCTGCTGCCTTCAGACTCGACACCACCCTTTCCCACTTGGCGCCGCGCCAGGCACAAAAATGGCCATACGACTGGACATGTGTCCGCCGCCCAAAGAGCCAGCAGGGAAAACTCTGCCTTGTTCTAAAGCTCTTTGGGAACCGCTTGCGTAGCCCCACAGACCTTAGGGCTGCAGGCTTTGCTGCTGCCTTCAGCCTCAAAACCACCCTTTCCCACTTGGCGCCGCGCCAGGCTCAAAAATGGCCATACGGCTGGAGATGGGTCCCCCGCCCAAAGAGCCAGCAGGGAAAACTATGCCTTGTTCTAAAGCTCTTTGGGAACCGCTTGCGTAGCCCCACAGACCTGGGGGCTGCAGGCTTTCCTGCTGTCTTCAGCCTCAAAGCCACCCTTTCCCACTTGGCGCCCTATCAGGCACAAAAATGGCCTATGGGTGGAGATGGGTCCCATGCCCAAAGAGCCAGCAGGGAAAACTGTGCCTTGTTCTAAAGCTCTTTGGGAACCGCTTGCGTAGCCCCACAGACCTGGGGGCTGCGGGCTTTCCTGCTGCCTTCAGCCTTGATACCACCATTTCCCACTTGGCGCTGCGCCATGCACAAAAATGGCCATACGGCTGGAGATGGGTCCCCCGCCCAAAGAGCCAGCAGGGAAAACTATGCCTTGTTCTAAAGCTCTTTGGGAACCGCTTGCGTAGCCCCACAGACCTGGGGGCTGCGGGCTTTGCTGCTGCCTTCAGCCTCAAAGCCACCCTTTCCCACTTGGCGCCGTGCCAGGCACAAAAATGGCCATACGGCTGGAGATGGGTCCCCCGCCCAAAGAGCCAGCAGGGAAAACTATGCCTTGTTCTAAAGCTCTTTGGGAACCGCTTGCTTGGCCCCACAGACCTGGGGGCTGCAGTCTTTGCTGCTGCCTTCAGCCTCAACACCACCCTTTCCCACTTGGCGCCGCGCCAGGGACAAAAATGGCCATACGGCTGGAGATGGGTCCCCTGCCAAAAGAGCCAGCAGGGAAAACTATGCCTTGTTCTAAAGCTCTTTGGGAACCGCTTGCATAGCCCCACAGACCTGGGGGCTGCGGGCTTTCCTGCTGCCTTCAGATTCAAAGCCACCCTTTCCCTCTTGGGGCTTCGCGCCAGGCACAAAAATGGCCATACGGCTGGAGATGGGTCCCCCGCCCAAAGAGCGAGCAGGGAAAACTATGCCTTGTTCTAAAGCTCTTTGGGAACCGCTTGCGTAGCCCCACAGACCTGGGGGCTGCGGGCTTTCCTGCTGCCTTCAGCCTCGACACCACCCTTTCCCACTTGGCGCCGCGCCAGGCTCAAAAATGGCCATACGGCTGGAGATGGGTCCCCCGCCCTAAGAGCCAGCAGGGAAAACTATGCCTTGTTCTAAAGCTCTTTGGGAACCGCTTGCGTAGCCCCACAGACCTGGGGGCTGCAGGCTTTGCTCCTGCCTTCAGCCTCAAAGCCACCCTTTCCCACTTGGCGCCGGGCCAGGCACAAAAATGGCCATACGGCTGGAGATGGGTCCCCCGCCCAAAGAGCCAGCAGGGAAAACTATGCCTTGTTCTAAAGCTCTTTGGGAACCGCTTGCGTAGCCCCACAGACCTGGGGGCTGCGGGCTTTCCTGCTGCCTTCAGCCTCGACGCCACCCTTTCCCACTTGGCGCCCTATCAGGCACAAAAATGGCCATACGGCTGGAGATGTGTCCCCCGCCCAAAGAGCCAGCAGGGAAAACTATGCCTTGTTCTAAAGCTCTTTGGGAACCGCTTGCGTAGCCCCACAGACCTGGGGGCTGCGGGCTTTGCTGCTGCCTTCAGCCTCAAAGCCACCCTTTCCCACTTGGCGCCGCGCCAGGCACAAAAATGGCCTATGGCTGGAGCTGGGTCCCATGCCCAAAGAGCCAGCAGGGAAAACTATGCCTTGTTCTAAAGCTCTTTGGGAACCGCTTGCTTGGCCCCACAGACCTGGGGGCTGCGGGCTTTCCTGCTGCCTTCAGCCTCAAAACCACCCTTTCCCACTACGCACCGCGCCAGGCACAAAAATGGCCATATGGCTGGAGTTGGTCCCCCGCCCAAAGAGCCAGCAGGGAAAACTATGCCTTGTTCTAAAGCTCTCTGGGAACCGCTTGCTTGGGCCCACAGACGTGGGGCTGCGGGCTTTCCTGCTGCCTTCAGCCTCAAAACCACCCTATGCCACTACGCACCGCGCCAGGCACAAAAATAGCCATACGTCTGGAGATGGGTCCCCCACCCAAAGAGCCAGCAGGGAAAACTATGCCTTGTTCTAAAGCTCTTTGGGAACCGCTTGCGTAGCCCCACAGACCTGGGGGCTGCGGGCTTTCCTGCTGCCTTCAGCCTCGACACCACCCTTTCCCACTTGGCGCCGCGCCAGGCACAAAAATGGTCATACGGCTGGAGATGGGTCCCCCGCCCAAAGAGCCAGCAGGGAAAACTATGCCTTGTTCTAAAGCTCTTTGGGAACCGCTTGCATAGCCCCACAGACCTGGGGGCTGCGGGCTTTCCTGCTGTCTTCAGCCTCAAAGCCACCCTTTCCCACTTGGCGCCCTATCAGGCACAAAAATGGCCTATGGGTGGAGATGGGTCCCATGCCCAAAGAGCCAGCAGGGAAAACTATGCCTTGTTCTAAAGCTCTCTGGGAACCGCTTGCTTGGGCCCACAGATCTGGGGGCTGCGGGCTTTCCTGCTGCCTTCAGCCTCAAAGCCACCCTATGCCACTACGCACCGCGCCAGGCACAAAAATAGCCATACGTCTGGAGATGGGTCCCCCGCCCAAAGAGCCAGCAGGGAAAATTATGCCTTGTTCTAAAGCTCTTTGGGAACCGCTTGCGTAGCCCCACAGACCTGGGGGCTGCGGGCTTTCCTGCTGCCTTCAGCCTCGACACCACCCTTTCCCACTTGGCGCCGCGCCAGGCACAAAAATGGCCATACGGCTGGAGATGGGTCCCCCGCCCAAAGAGCCAGCAGGGAAAACTATGCCTTGTTCTAAAGCTCTTTGGGAACCGCTTGCGTAGCCCCACAGACCTGGGGGCTGCAGGCTTTCCTGCTGCCTTCAGACTCGACACCACCCTTTCCCACTTGGCGCCGCGCCAGGCACAAAAATGGCCATACGGCTGGAGATGGGTCCCCCGCCCTAAGAGCCAGCAGGGAAAACTATGCCTTGTTCTAAAGCTCTTTGGGAACCGCTTGCGTAGCCCCACAGACCTGGGGGCTGCGGGCTTTGCTCCTGCCTTCAGCCTCAAAGCCACCCTTTCCCACCTGGCGCCGCGCCAGGCTCAAAAATGGCCATACGGCTGGAGATGGGTCCCCGCCCAGAGAGCCAGCAGGGAAAACTATGCCTTGTTCTAAAGCTCTTTGGGAACCGCTTGCGTAGCCCCACAGACCTGGGGACTGCGGGCTTTCCTGCTGCCTTCAGCCTCGACACCACCCTTTCCCACTTGGCGCCGCGCCAGGCACAAAAATGGCCATACGGCTGGAGATGGGTCCCCCGCCCAAAGAGCCAGCAGGGAAAACTATGCCTTGTTCTAAAGCTCTTTGGGAACCGCTTGCATAGCCCCACAGACCTGGGGGCTGCAGGCTTTCCTGCTGTCTTCAGCCTCAAAGCCACCCTTTCCCACTTGGCGCCCTATCAGGCACAAAAATGGCCATACGGCTGGAGATGTGTCCCCCGCCCAAAGAGCCAGCAGGGAAAACTATGCCTTGTTCTAAAGCTCTTTGGGAACCGCTTGCTTGGCCCCACAGACCTGGGGGCTGCGGGCTTTCCTGCTGCCTTCAGCCTCGACACCACCCTTTCCCACTTGGCGCCCTATCAGGCACAAAAATGGCCATACGGCTGGAGATGGGTCCCCCGCCCAAAGAGCCAGCAGGGAAAACTATGCCTTGTTCTAAAGCTCTTTGGGAACCGCTTGCGTAGCCCCACAGACCTGGGGGCTGCGGGCTTTGCTGCTGCCTTCAGCCTCAAAGCCACCCTTTCCCACTTGGCGCCGCGCCAGGCACAAAAATGGCCATACGGCTGGAGATGGGTCCCCCGCCCAAAGAGCCAGCAGGGAAAATTATGCCTTGTTCTAAAGCTCTTTGGGAACCGCTTGCGTAGCCCCACAGACCTGGGGCTGCGGGCTTTCCTGCTGCCTTTATGCTCGACACAACCCTTTCCCACTTGGCGCCGCGCCAGGCTCAAAAATGGCCATACGGCTGGAGATGGGTCCCCCGCCCAGAGAGCCAGCAGGGAAAACTATGCCTTGTTCTAAAGCTCTTTGGGAACCGCTTGCGTAGCCCCACAGACCTGGGGGCTGCGGGCTTTCCTGATGCCTTCAAGCCTCAAAGCCACCCTTTCCCACTGGGTGCCGGGCCAGGCACAAAAATGGCCTATGGCTGGAGATGGGTCCCCCGAACAAAGAGCCAGCAGGGAAAACTATGCCTTGTTCTAAAGCTCTTTGGGAACTGCTTGTGTAGCCCCACAGACCTGGGGGCTGCAGGCTTTCCTGCTGCCTTCAGCCTCAAAGCCACCCTTTCCCACTTGGCGCCCTATCAAGCACAAAAATGGCCTATGGGTGGAGATGGGTCCCATGCCCAAAGAGCCAGCAGGGAAAACTATGCCTTGTTCTAAAGCTCTTTGGGAACCGCTTGCGTAGCCCCACAGACCTGGGGGCTGCGGGCTTTCCTGCTGCCTTCACCCTCAAAACCACCCTTTCCCACTTGGCACTGCTCCAGGCTCAAAAATGGCCATACGGCTGCAGATGGGTCCCCCGCCCAGAGAGCCAGCAGGGAAAACTATGCCTTGTTCTAAAGCTCTTTGGGAACCGCTTGCGTAGCCCCACAGACCTGGGGGCTGCAGGCTTTGCTCCTGCCTTCAGCCTCAAAGCCACCCTTTCCCACCTGGCGCCGCGCCAGGCTCAAAAATGGCCATACGGCTGGAGATGGGTCCCCGCCCAGAGAGCCAGCAGGGAAAACTATGCCTTGTTCTAAAGCTCTTTGGGAACCGCTTGCGTAGCCCCACAGACCTGGGGACTGCGGGCTTTCCTGCTGCCTTCAGCCTCGACACCATCCTTTCCCACTTGGCGCCGCGCCAGGCACAAAAATGGCCATACGGCTGGAGATGGGTCCCCCGCCCAAAGAGCCAGCAGGGAAAACTATGCCTTGTTCTAAAGCTCTTTGGGAACCGCTTGCATAGCCCCACAGACCTGGGGGCTGCAGGCTTTGCTCCTGCCTTCAGCCTCAAAGCCACCCTTTCCCACTTGGCGCCCTATCAGGCACAAAAATGGCCATACGGCTGGAGATGGGTCCCCCGCCCAAAGAGCCAGCAGGGAAAACTATGCCTTGTTCTAAAGCTCTTTGGGAACCGCTTGCGTAGCCCCACAGACCTGGGGGCTGCGGGCTTTCCTGCTGCCTTCAGCCTCGACACCACCCTTTCCCACTTGGCGCCCTATCAGGCACAAAAATGGCCATACGGCTGGAGATGTGTCCCCCGCCCAAAGAGCCAGCAGGGAAAACTATGCCTTGTTCTAAAGCTCTTTGGGAACCGCTTGCGTAGCCCCACAGACCTGGGGGCTGCGGGCTTTCCTGCTGCCTTCAGCCTCAAAGCCACCCTTTCCCACTTGGCGCCGCGCCAGGCACAAAAATGGCCTATGGCTGGAGCTGGGTCCCATGCCCAAAGAGCCAGCAGGGAAAACTATGCCTTGTTCTAAAGCTCTTTGGGAACCGCTTGCTTGGCCTCACAGACCTGGGGGCTGCGGGCTTTCCTGCTGCCTTCAGCCTCAAAACCACCCTTTCCCACTACGCACCGCGCCAGGCACAAAAATGGCCATATGGCTGGAGTTGGTCCCCCGCCCAAAGAGCCAGCAGGGAAAACTATGCCTTGTTCTAAAGCTCTCTGGGAACCGCTTGCTTGGACCCACAGACGTGGGGGCTGCGGGCTTTCCTGCTGCCTTCAGCCTCAAAACCACCCTATGCCACTACGCACCGCGCCAGGCACAAAAATAGCCATACGTCTGGTGATGGGTCCCCCGCCCAAAGAGCCAGCAGGGAAAACTATGCCTTGTTCTAAAGCTCTTTGGGAACCACTTGCTTGGCCCCACAGACGTGGGGGCTGCGGGCTTTCCTACTGCCTTCAGCCTCAAAACCACCCTTTCCCACTTGGCGCCGCGCCAGGCACAAAAATGGCCATACGGCTGGAGATGGGTCCCCCGCCCAAAGAGCCAGCAGGGAAAACTCTGCCTTGTTCTAAAGCTCTTTGGGAACCGCTTGCATAGCCCCACAGACCTGGGGGCTGCAGGCTTTCCTGCTGTCTTCAGCCTCAAAGCCACCCTTTCCCACTTGGCGCCCTATCAGGCACAAAAATGGCCATACGGCTGGAGATGTGTCCCCCGCCCAAAGAGCCAGCAGGGAAAACTATGCCTTGTTCTAAAGCTCTTTGGGAACCGCTTGCTTGGCCCCACAGACCTGGGGGCTGCGGGCTTTCCTGCTGCCTTCAGCCTCGACACCACCCTTTCCCACTTGGCGCCCTATCAGGCACAAAAATGGCCATACGGCTGGAGATGGGTCCCCCGCCCAAAGAGCCAGCAGGGAAAACTATGCCTTGTTCTAAAGCTCTTTGGGAACCGCTTGCGTAGCCCCACAGACCTGGGGGCTGCGGGCTTTGCTGCTGCCTTCAGCCTCAAAGCCACCCTTTCCCACTTGGCGCCGCGCCAGGCACAAAAATGGCCATACGGCTGGAGATGGGTCCCCCGCCCAAAGAGCCAGCAGGGAAAATTATGCCTTGTTCTAAAGCTCTTTGGGAACCGCTTGCGTAGCCCCACAGACCTGGGGCTGCGGGCTTTCCTGCTGCCTTTATGCTCGACACAACCCTTTCCCACTTGGCGCCGCGCCAGGCTCAAAAATGGCCATACGGCTGGAGATGGGTCCCCCGCCCAGAGAGCCAGCAGGGAAAACTATGCCTTGTTCTAAAGCTCTTTGGGAACCGCTTGCGTAGCCCCACAGACCTGGGGGCTGCGGGCTTTCCTGCTGCCTTCAAGCCTCAAAGCCACCCTTTCCCACTGGGTGCCGGGCCAGGCACAAAAATGGCCTATGGCTGGAGATGGGTCCCCCGAACAAAGAGCCAGCAGGGAAAACTATGCCTTGTTCTAAAGCTCTTTGGGAACTGCTTGTGTAGCCCCACAGACCTGGGGGCTGCAGGCTTTCCTGCTGCCTTCAGCCTCAAAGCCACCCTTTCCCACTTGGCGCCCTATCAAGCACAAAAATGGCCTATGGGTGGAGATGGGTCCCATGCCCAAAGAGCCAGCAGGGAAAACTATGCCTTGTTCTAAAGCTCTTTGGGAACCGCTTGCGTAGCCCCACAGACCTGGGGGCTGCGGGCTTTCCTGCTGCCTTCACCCTCAAAACCACCCTTTCCCACTTGGCACTGCTCCAGGCTCAAAAATGGCCATACGGCTGCAGATGGGTCCCCCGCCCAGAGAGCCAGCAGGGAAAACTATGCCTTGTTCTAAAGCTCTTTGGGAACCGCTTGCGTAGCCCCACAGACCTGGGGGCTGCGGGCTTTCCTGCTGCCTTCAGCCTCGACACCACCCTTTCCCACTTGGCGCCGCGCCAGGCTCAAAAATGGCCATACGGCTGGAGATGGGTCCCCCGCCCAAAGAGCCAGCAGGGAAAACTATGCCTTGTTCTAAAGCTCTTTGGGAACCGCTTGCGTAGCCCCACAGACCTGGGGGCTGCAGGCTTTGCTCCTGCCTTCAGCCTCAAAGCCACCCTTTCCCACCTGGCGCCGCGCCAGGCTCAAAAATGGCCATACGGCTGGAGATGGGTCCCCGCCCAGAGAGCCAGCAGGGAAAACTATGCCTTGTTCTAAAGCTCTTTGGGAACCGCTTGCGTAGCCCCACAGACCTGGGGACTGCGGGCTTTCCTGCTGCCTTCAGCCTCGACACCACCCTTTCCCACTTGGCGCCGCGCCAGGCACAAAAATGGCCATACGGCTGGAGATGGGTCCCCCGCCCAAAGAGCCAGCAGGGAAAACTATGCCTTGTTCTAAAGCTCTTTGGGAACCGCTTGCATAGCCCCACAGACCTGGGGGCTGCAGGCTTTGCTCCTGCCTTCAGCCTCAAAGCCACCCTTTCCCACTTGGCGCCCTATCAGGCACAAAAATGGCCATACGGCTGGAGATGGGTCCCCCGCCCAAAGAGCCAGCAGGGAAAACTATGCCTTGTTCTAAAGCTCTTTGGGAACCGCTTGCGTAGCCCCACAGACCTGGGGGCTGCGGGCTTTCCTGCTGCCTTCAGCCTCGACACCACCCTTTCCCACTTGGCGCCCTATCAGGCACAAAAATGGCCATACGGCTGGAGATGTGTCCCCCGCCCAAAGAGCCAGCAGGGAAAACTATGCCTTGTTCTAAAGCTCTTTGGGAACCGCTTGCGTAGCCCCACAGACCTGGGGGCTGCGGGCTTTCCTGCTGCCTTCAGCCTCAAAGCCACCCTTTCCCACTTGGCGCCGCGCCAGGCACAAAAATGGCCTATGGCTGGAGCTGGGTCCCATGCCCAAAGAGCCAGCAGGGAAAACTATGCCTTGTTCTAAAGCTCTTTGGGAACCGCTTGCTTGGCCTCACAGACCTGGGGGCTGCGGGCTTTCCTGCTGCCTTCAGCCTCAAAACCACCCTTTCCCACTACGCACCGCGCCAGGCACAAAAATGGCCATATGGCTGGAGTTGGTCCCCCGCCCAAAGAGCCAGCAGGGAAAACTATGCCTTGTTCTAAAGCTCTCTGGGAACCGCTTGCTTGGACCCACAGACGTGGGGGCTGCGGGCTTTCCTGCTGCCTTCAGCCTCAAAACCACCCTATGCCACTACGCACCGCGCCAGGCACAAAAATAGCCATACGTCTGGTGATGGGTCCCCCGCCCAAAGAGCCAGCAGGGAAAACTATGCCTTGTTCTAAAGCTCTTTGGGAACCACTTGCTTGGCCCCACAGACGTGGGGGCTGCGGGCTTTCCTACTGCCTTCAGCCTCGACACCACCCTTTCCCACTTGGCGCCGCGCCAGGCACAAAAATGGCCATACGGCTGGAGATGGGTCCCCCGCCCAAAGAGCCAGCAGGGAAAACTCTGCCTTGTTCTAAAGCTCTTTGGGAACCGCTTCCATAGCCCCACAGACCTGGGGGCTGCAGGCTTTCCTGCTGCCTTCAGACTCGACACCACCCTTTCCCACTTGGCGCCGCGCCAGGCACAAAAATGGCCATACGACTGGACATGTGTCCGCCGCCCAAAGAGCCAGCAGGGAAAACTCTGCCTTGTTCTAAAGCTCTTTGGGAACCGCTTGCGTAGCCCCACAGACCTTAGGGCTGCAGGCTTTGCTGCTGCCTTCAGCCTCAAAACCACCCTTTCCCACTTGGCGCCGCGCCAGGCTCAAAAATGGCCATACGGCTGGAGATGGGTCCCCCGCCCAAAGAGCCAGCAGGGAAAACTATGCCTTGTTCTAAAGCTCTTTGGGAACCGCTTGCTTGGCCCCACAGACCTGGGGGCTGCGGGCTTTCCTGCTGTCTTCAGCCTCAAAGCCACCCTTTCCCACTTGGCGCCCTATCAGGCACAAAAATGGCCTATGGGTGGAGATGGGTCCCATGCCCCAAGAGCCAGCAGGGAAAACTGTGCCTTGTTCTAAAGCTCTTTGGGAACCGCTTGCGTAGCCCCACAGACCTGGGGGCTGCGGGCTTTCCTGCTGCCTTCAGCCTTGATACCACCATTTCCCACTTGGCGCTGCGCCATGCACAAAAATGGCCATACGGCTGGAGATGGGTCCCCCGCCCAAAGAGCCAGCAGGGAAAACTATGCCTTGTTCTAAAGCTCTTTGGGAACCACTTGCGTAGCCCCACAGACCTGGGGGCTGCGGGCTTTCCTGCTGCCTTTAGCCTCGACACCACCCTTTCCCTCTTGGCGCCGCGCCAGGCACAAAAATGGCTGTACGGCTGGAGATGGGTCCCCCGCCCAAAGAGCCAGCAGGGAAAACTATGCCTTGTTCTAAAGCTCTTTGGGAACCGCTTGCGTAGCCCCACAGACCTGGGGGCTGCGGGCTTTCCTGCTGCCTTCAGCCTCAAAGCCACCCTTTCCCACTTTGCTCCGGGCCAGGCACAAAAATGGCCATACGGCTGGAGATGGGTCCCCCGCCCAAAGAGCCAGCAGGGAAAACTATGCCTTGTTCTAAAGCTCTTTGGGAACCGCTTGCGTAGCCCCACAGACCTGGGGGCTGCAGTCTTTGCTGCTGCCTTCAGCCTCAACACCACCCTTTCCCACTTGGCGCCGCGCCAGGGACAAAAATGGCCATACGGCTGGAGATGGGTCCCCTGCCAAAAGAGCCAGCAGGGAAAACTATGCCTTGTTCTAAAGCTCTTTGGGAACCGCTTGCATAGCCCCACAGACCTGGGGGCTGCGGGCTTTCCTGCTGCCTTCAGATTCAAAGCCACCCTTTCCCTCTTGGGGCTTCGCGCCAGGCACAAAAATGGCCATACGGCTGGAGATGGGTCCCCCGCCCAAAGAGCGAGCAGGGAAAACTATGCCTTGTTCTAAAGCTCTTTGGGAACCGCTCGCGTAGCCCCACAGACCTGGGGGCTGCGGGCTTTCCTGCTGCCTTCAGCCTCGACACCACCCTTTCCCACTTGGCGCCGCGCCAGGCTCAAAAATGGCCATACGGCTGGAGATGGGTCCCCCGCCCTAAGAGCCAGCAGGGAAAACTATGCCTTGTTCTAAAGCTCTTTGGGAACCGCTTGCGTAGCCCCACAGACCTGGGGGCTGCAGGCTTTGCTCCTGCCTTCAGCCTCAAAGCCACCCTTTCCCACTTGGCGCCGCGCAAGGCTCAAAAATGGCCATACGGCTGGAGATGGGTCCCCGCCCAGAGAGCCAGCAGGGAAAACTATGCCTTGTTCTAAAGCTCTTTGGGAACCGCTTGCGTAGCCCCACAGACCTGGGGACTGCGGGCTTTCCTGCTGCCTTCAGCCTCGACACCACCCTTTCCCACTTGGCGCCGCGCCAGGCACAAAAATGGCCATACGGCTGGAGATGGGTCCCCCGCCCAAAGAGCCAGCAGGGAAAACTATGCCTTGTTCTAAAGCTCTTTGGGAACCGCTTGCATAGCCCCACAGACCTGGGGGCTGCAGGCTTTCCTGCTGTCTTCAGCCTCAAAGCCACCCTTTCCCACTTGGCGCCGGGCCAGGCACAAAAATGGCCATACGGCTGGAGATGGGTCCCCCGCCCAAAGAGCCAGCAGGGAAAACTATGCCTTGTTCTAAAGCTCTTTGGGAACCGCTTGCGTAGCCCCACAGACCTGGGGGCTGCGGGCTTTCCTGCTGCCTTCAGCCTCGACGCCACCCTTTCCCACTTGGCGCCCTATCAGGCACAAAAATGGCCATACGGCTGGAGATGTGTCCCCCGCCCAAAGAGCCAGCAGGGAAAACTATGCCTTGTTCTAAAGCTCTTTGGGAACCGCTTGCGTAGCCCCACAGACCTGGGGGCTGCGGGCTTTGCTGC
This sequence comes from Rissa tridactyla, assembly GCF_028500815.1. Lineage (NCBI taxonomy): Eukaryota > Metazoa > Chordata > Aves > Charadriiformes > Laridae > Rissa > Rissa tridactyla. The sequence continues at coordinate 71,324 of NW_026529453.1, read as the reverse complement.
TGCCTTCAGCCTCAAAGCCACCCTTTCCCACTTGGCGCCGCGCCAGGCACAAAAATGGCCTATGGCTGGAGCTGGGTCCCATGCCCAAAGAGCCAGCAGGGAAAACTATGCCTTGTTCTAAAGCTCTTTGGGAACCGCTTGCTTGGCCCCACAGACCTGGGGGCTGCGGGCTTTCCTGCTGCCTTCAGCCTCAAAACCACCCTTTCCCACTACGCACCGCGCCAGGCACAAAAATGGCCATATGGCTGGAGTTGGTCCCCCGCCCAAAGAGCCAGCAGGGAAAACTATGCCTTGTTCTAAAGCTCTCTGGGAACCGCTTGCTTGGGCCCACAGACGTGGGGCTGCGGGCTTTCCTGCTGCCTTCAGCCTCAAAACCACCCTATGCCACTACGCACCGCGCCAGGCACAAAAATAGCCATACGTCTGGAGATGGGTCCCCCACCCAAAGAGCCAGCAGGGAAAACTATGCCTTGTTCTAAAGCTCTTTGGGAACCGCTTGCGTAGCCCCACAGACCTGGGGGCTGCGGGCTTTCCTGCTGCCTTCAGCCTCGACACCACCCTTTCCCACTTGGCGCCGCGCCAGGCACAAAAATGGCCATACGGCTGGAGATGGGTCCCCCGCCCAAAGAGCCAGCAGGGAAAACTATGCCTTGTTCTAAAGCTCTTTGGGAACCGCTTGCATAGCCCCACAGACCTGGGAGCTGCAGGCTTTCCTGCTGTCTTCAGCCTCAAAGCCACCCTTTCCCACTTGGCGCCCTATCAGGCACAAAAATGGCCTATGGGTGGAGATGGGTCCCATGCCCAAAGAGCCAGCAGGGAAAACTATGCCTTGTTCTAAAGCTCTCTGGGAACCGCTTGCTTGGGCCCACAGACCTGGGGGCTGCGGGCTTTCCTGCTGCCTTCAGCCTCAAAGCCACCCTATGCCACTACGCACCGCGCCAGGCACAAAAATAGCCATACGTCTGGAGATGGGTCCCCCGCCCAAAGAGCCAGCAGGGAAAATTATGCCTTGTTCTAAAGCTCTTTGGGAACCGCTTGCGTAGCCCCACAGACCTGGGGGCTGCGGGCTTTCCTGCTGCCTTCAGCCTCGACACCACCCTTTCCCACTTGGCGCCGCGCCAGGCACAAAAATGGCCATACGGCTGGAGATGGGTCCCCCGCCCAAAGAGCCAGCAGGGAAAACTCTGCCTTGTTCTAAAGCTCTTTGGGAACCGCTTGCGTAGCCCCACAGACCTGGGGGCTGCAGGCTTTCCTGCTGCCTTCAGACTCGACACCACCCTTTCCCACTTGGCGCCGCGCCAGGCACAAAAATGGCCATACGGCTGGAGATGGGTCCCCCGCCCAAAGAGCCAGCAGGGAAAACTATGCCTTGTTCTAAAGCTCTTTGGGAACCGCTTGCGTAGCCCCACAGACCTGGGGGCTGCGGGCTTTCCTGCTGCCTTCAGCCTCGACAGCACCCTTTCCCACTTGGCTTCGCGCCAGGCACAAAAATGGCCTATGGCTGGAGATGGGTCCCATGCCCTAAGAGCGAGCAGGGAAAACTATGCCTTGTTCTAAAGCTCTTTGGGAACCGCTTGCGTAGCCCCACAGACCTGGGGGCTGCGGGCTTTCCTGCTGCCTTCAGCCTCAAAGCCACCCTTTCCCACTTGGCGCCGGGCCAGGGACAAAAATGGCCATACGGCTGGAGATGGGTCCCATGCCCAAAGAGCCAGCAGGGAAAACTATGCCTTGTTCTAAAGCTCTTTGGGAACCGCTTGCTTGGCCCCACAGACCTGGGGGCTGCAGGCTTTGCTGCTGCCTTCAGCCTCGACACCACCCTTACCCACTTGGCGCCGCGCCAGGCACAAAAATGGCCATACGGCTGGAGATGGGTCCCCCGCCCAAAGAGCCAGCAGGGAAAATTATGCCTTGTTCTAAAGCTCTTTGGGAACCGCTTGCGTAGCCCCACAGACCTGGGGGCTGCGGGCTTTCCTGCTGCCTTCAGCCTCAAAACCACCCTTTCCCACTACGCACCGCGCCAGGCACAAAAATGGCCATACGGCTGGAGATGGGTCCCCCGCCCAAAGAGCCAGCTGGGAAAAATATGCCTTGTTCTAAAGCTCTTTGGGAACCGCTTGCTTGGCCCCACAGACGTGGGGGCTGCGGGCTTTCCTGCTGCCTTCAGCCTCAAAACCACCCTATGCCACTACGCACCGCGTCAGGCACAAAAATAGCCATACGGCTGGAGATGGGTCCCCCACCCAAAGAGCCAGCAGGGAAAACTATGCCTTGTTCTAAAGCTCTTTGGGAACCGCTTGCGTAGCCCCACAGACCTGGGGGCTGCAGGCTTTCCTGCTGCCTTCAGCCTCAAAGCCACCCTTTCCCACTTGGCGCCCTATCAGGCACAAAAATGGCCTATGGGTGGAGATGGGTCCCATGCCCAAAGAGCCAGCAGGGAAAACTATGCCTTGTTCTAAAGCTCTTTGGGAACCGCTTGCGTAGCCCCACAGACCTGGGGGCTGCGGGCTTTCCTGCTGCCTTTAGCCTCGACACCACCCTTTCCCTCTTGGCGCCGCGCCAGGCACAAAAATGGCCGTATGGCTGGAGATGGGTCCCCCGCCCAAAGAGCCAGCAGGGAAAACTATGCCTTGTTCTAAAGCTCTTTGGGAACCGCTTGCGTAGCCGCACAGACCTGGGGGCTGCGGGCTTTCCTGCTGCCTTCAGCCTCAAAGCCACCCTTTCCCACTTTGCGCCCTATCAGGCACAAAAATGGCCATACGGCTGGAGATGGGTCCCCCGCCCAAAGAGCCAGCAGGGAAAACTATGCCTTGTTCTAAAGCTCTTTGGGAACCGCTTGCGTAGCCCCACAGACCTTGGGGCTGCGGGCTTTCGTGCTGCCTTCAGCCTCGACAGCACCCTTTCCCACTTGGCTTCGCGCCAGGCACAAAAATGGCCTATGGCTGGAGATGGGTCCCATGCCCTAAGAGCCAGCTGGGAAAACTATGCCTTGTTCTAAAGCTCTTTGGGAACCGCTTGCGTAGCACCACAGACCTGGGGGCTGCAGGCTTTGCTCCTGCCTTCAGCCTCAAAGCCACCCTTTCCCACTTGGCGCCGCGCCAGGCTCAAAAATGGCCATACGGCTGGAGATGGGTCCCCCGCCCAGAGAGCCAGCAGGGAAAACTATGCCTTGTTCTAAAGCTCTTTGGGAACCGCTTGCGTAGCCCCACAGACCTGGGGGCTGCGGGCTTTGCTGCTGTCTTCAGCCTCAAAGCAACCCTTTCCCACTTGGCGCCCTATCAAGCACAAAAATGGCCTATGGCTGGAGATGGGTCCCATGCCCAAAGAGCCAGCAGGGAAAACTATGCCTTGTTCTAAAGCTCTTTGGGAACCGCTTGCGTAGCCGCACAGACCTGGGGGCTGCGGGCTTTCCTGCTGCCTTCAGCCTCAAAACCACCCTTTCCCACTTGGCCCCCGGCCAGGCACAAAAATGGCCATACGGCTGGAGATGGGTCCCCCGCCCAAAGAGCCAGCAGGGAAAACTATGCCTTGTTCTAAAGCTCTTTGGGAACCGCTTGCGTAGCCCCACAGACCTGGGGGCTGCAGGCTTTGCTGCTGCCTTCAGCCTCAAAACCACCCTTTCCCACTTGGCGCTGCGCCAGGCACAAAAATGGCCATACGGCTGGAGATGGGTCCCCCGCCCAAAGAGCCAGCAGGGAAAATTATGCCTTGTTCTAAAGCTCTTTGGGAACCGCTTGCGTAGCCCCACAGACCTGGGGGCTGCGGGCTTTCCTGCTGCCTTTAGCCTCGACACAACCCTTTCCCACTTGGCGCCGCGCCAGGCTCAAAAATGGCCATACGGCTGGAGATGGGTCCCCCGCCCAAAGAGCCAGCAGGGAAAACTAGGCCTTGTTCTAAAGCTCTTTGGGAACCGCTTGCGTAGCCCCACAGACCTGGGGGCTGCGGGCTTTCCTGCTGCCTTCAAGCCTCAAAGCCACCCTTTCCCACTGGGCGCCGGGCCAGGCACAAAAATGGCCTATGGCTGGAGATGGGTCCCCCGAACAAAGAGCCAGCAGGGAAAACTATGCCTTGTTCTAAAGCTCTTTGGGAACTGCTTGCGTAGCCCCACAGACCTGGGGGCTGCAGGCTTTCCTGCTGCCTTCAGCCTCAAAGCCACCCTTTCCCACTTGGCGCCCTATCAAGCACAAAAATGGCCTATGGCTGGAGATGGGTCCCAGGCCCAAAGAGCCAGCAGGGAAAACTATGCCTTGTTCTAAAGCTCTTTGGGAACCGCTTGCTTGGCCCCACAGACGTGGGGGCTGCGGGCTTTCCTGCTGCCTTCAGCCTCGACACCACCCTTTCCCACTTGGCGCCGCGCCAGGCACAAAAATGGCCATACGGCTGGAGATGGGTCCCCCGCCCAAAGAGCCAGCAGGGAAAACTATGCCTTGTTCTAAAGCTCTTTGGGAACCGCTTGCGTAGCCCCACAGACCTGGGGGCTGCGGGCTTTGCTGCTGCCTTCAGCCTCAAAGCCACCCTTTCCCACTTGGCGCCGTGCCAGGCACAAAAATGGCCATACGGCTGGAGATGGGTCCCCCGCCCAAAGAGCCAGCAGGGAAAACTATGCCTTGTTCTAAAGCTCTTTGGGAACCGCTTGCTTGGCCCCACAGACCTGGGGGCTGCAGTCTTTGCTGCTGCCTTCAGCCTCAACACCACCCTTTCCCACTTGGCGCCGGGCCAGGGACAAAAATGGCCATACGGCTGGAGATGGGTCCCCCGCCCAAAGAGCCAGCAGGGAAAACTATGCCTTGTTCTAAAGCTCTTTGGGAACCGCTTGCGTAGCCCCACAGACCTGGGGGCTGCGGGCTTTCCTGCTGCCTTCAGATTCAAAGCCACCCTTTCCCTCTTGGGGCTTCGCCAGGCACAAAAATGGCCATACGGCTGGAGATGGGTCCCCCGCCCTAAGAGCGAGCAGCGAAAACTATGCCTTGTTCTAAAGCTCTTTGGGAACCGCTTGCGTAGCCCCACAGACCTGGGGGCTGCGGGCTTTCCTGCTGCCTTCAGCCTCGACACCACCCTTTCCCACTTGGCGCCGCGCCAGGCTCAAAAATGGCCATACGGCTGGAGATGGGTCCCCCGCCCTAAGAGCCAGCAGGGAAAACTATGCCTTGTTCTAAAGCTCTTTGGGAACCGCTTGCGTAGCCCCACAGACCTGGGGGCTGCAGGCTTTGCTCCTGCCTTCAGCCTCAAAGCCACCCTTTCCCACCTGGCGCCGCGCCAGGCTCAAAAATGGCCATACGGCTGGAGATGGGTCCCCGCCCAGAGAGCCAGCAGGGAAAACTATGCCTTGTTCTAAAGCTCTTTGGGAACCGCTTGCGTAGCCCCACAGACCTGGGGACTGCGGGCTTTCCTGCTGCCTTCAGCCTCGACACCACCCTTTCCCACTTGGCGCCGCGCCAGGCACAAAAATGGCCATACGGCTGGAGATGGGTCCCCCGCCCAAAGAGCCAGCAGGGAAAACTATGCCTTGTTCTAAAGCTCTTTGGGAACCGCTTGCATAGCCCCACAGACCTGGGGGCTGCAGGCTTTCCTGCTGTCTTCAGCCTCAAAGCCACCCTTTCCCACTTGGCGCCCTATCAGGCACAAAAATGGCCATACGGCTGGAGATGTGTCCCCCGCCCAAAGAGCCAGCAGGGAAAACTATGCCTTGTTCTAAAGCTCTTTGGGAACCGCTTGCGTAGCCCCACAGACCTGGGGGCTGCGGGCTTTCCTGCTGCCTTCAGCCTCGACACCACCCTTTCCCACTTGGCGCCCTATCAGGCACAAAAATGGCCATACGGCTGGAGATGTGTCCCCCGCCCAAAGAGCCAGCAGGGAAAACTATGCCTTGTTCTAAAGCTCTTTGGGAACCGCTTGCGTAGCCCCACAGACCTGGGGGCTGCGGGCTTTGCTGCTGCCTTCAGCCTCAAAGCCACCCTTTCCCACTTGGCGCCGCGCCAGGCACAAAAATGGCCATACGGCTGGAGATGGGTCCCCCGCCCAAAGAGCCAGCAGGGAAAATTATGCCTTGTTCTAAAGCTCTTTGGGAACCGCTTGCGTAGCCCCACAGACCTGGGGGCTGCGGGCTTTCCTGCTGCCTTTAGCCTCAAAGCCACCCTTTCCCACTTGGCGCCGCGCCAGGCTCAAAAATGGCCATACGGCTGGAGATGGGTCCCCCGCCCAGAGAGCCAGCAGGGAAAACTATGCCTTGTTCTAAAGCTCTTTGGGAACCGCTTGCGTAGCCCCACAGACCTGGGGGCTGCAGGCTTTGCTCCTGCCTTCAGCCTCAAAGCCACCCTTTCCCACCTGGCGCCGCGCCAGGCTCAAAAATGGCCATACGGCTGGAGATGGGTCCCCGCCCAGAGAGCCAGCAGGGAAAACTATGCCTTGTTCTAAAGCTCTTTGGGAACCGCTTGCGTAGCCCCACAGACCTGGGGACTGCGGGCTTTCCTGCTGCCTTCAGCCTCGACAGCACCCTTTCCCACTTGGCGCCGCGCCAGGCACAAAAATGGCCATACGGCTGGAGATGGGTCCCCCGCCCAAAGAGCCAGCAGGGAAAACTATGCCTTGTTCTAAAGCTCTTTGGGAACCGCTTGCATAGCCCCACAGACCTGGGGGCTGCAGGCTTTCCTGCTGTCTTCAGCCTCAAAGCCACCCTTTCCCACTTGGCGCCCTATCAGGCACAAAAATGGCCATACGGCTGGAGATGTGTCCCCCGCCCAAAGAGCCAGCAGGGAAAACTATGCCTTGTTCTAAAGCTCTTTGGGAACCGCTTGCGTAGCCCCACAGACCTGGGGGCTGCGGGCTTTCCTGCTGCCTTCAGCCTCGACACCACCCTTTCCCACTTGGCGCCCTATCAGGCACAAAAATGGCCATACGGCTGGAGATGTGTCCCCTGCCCAAAGAGCCAGCAGGGAAAACTATGCCTTGTTCTAAAGCTCTTTGGGAACCGCTTGCGTAGCCCCACAGACCTGGGGGCTGCGGGCTTTGCTGCTGCCTTCAGCCTCAAAGCCACCCTTTCCCACTTGGCGCCGCGCCAGGCACAAAAATGGCCATACGGCTGGAGATGGGTCCCCCGCCCAAAGAGCCAGCAGGGAAAATTATGCCTTGTTCTAAAGCTCTTTGGGAACCGCTTGCGTAGCCCCACAGACCTGGGGGCTGCGGGCTTTCCTGCTGCCTTTAGCCTCGACACAACCCTTTCCCACTTGGCGCCGCGCCAGGCTCAAAAATGGCCATACGGCTGGAGATGGGTCCCCGCCCAGAGAGCCAGCAGGGAAAACTATGCCTTGTTCTAAAGCTCTTTGGGAACCGCTTGCGTAGCCCCACAGACCTGGGGGCTGCGGGCTTTCCTGCTGCATTCAAGCCTCAAAGCCACCCTTTCCCACTGGGCGCCGGGCCAGGCACAAAAATGGCCTATGGCTGGAGATGGGTCCCCCGAACAAAGAGCCAGCAGGGAAAACTATGCCTTGTTCTAAAGCTCTTTGGGAACTGCTTGTGTAGCCCCACAGACCTGGGGGCTGCAGGCTTTCCTGCTGCCTTCAGCCTCAAAGCCACCCTTTCCCACTTGGCGCCCTATCAAGCACAAAAATGGCCTATGGGTGGAGATGGGTCCCATGCCCAAAGAGCCAGCAGGGAAAACTATGCCTTGTTCTAAAGCTCTTTGGGAACCGCTTGCTTGGCCCCACAGACCTGGGGGCTGCGGGCTTTCCTGCTGCCTTCAGCCTCGACACCACCCTTTCCCACTTGGCGCCGCGCCAGGCACAAAAATGGCTATACGGTTGGAGATGGGTCCCCCGCCCAAAGAGCCAGCAGGGAAAACTATGCCTTGTTCTAAAGCTCTTTGGGAACCGCTTGCGTAGCCCCACAGACCTGGGGGCTGCGGGCTTTCCTGCTGCCTTCACCCTCAAAACCACCCTTTCCCACTTGGCACTGCTCCAGGCTCAAAAATGGCCATACGGCTGCAGATGGGTCCCCCGCCCAGAGAGCCAGCAGGGAAAACTATGCCTTGTTCTAAAGCTCTTTGGGAACCGCTTGCGTAGCCCCACAGACCTGGGGGCTGCAGGCTTTGCTGCTGCCTTCAGCCTCAAAGCCACCCTTTCCCACTTGGCGCCGGGCCAGGCTCAAAAATGGCCATACGGCTGGAGATGGGTCCCCCGCCCAAAGAGCCAGCAGGGAAAACTATGCCTTGTTCTAAAGCTCTTTGGGAACCGCTTGCGTAGCCCCACAGACCTGGGGGCTGCGGGCTTTGCTGCTGCCTTCAGCCTCGACACCACCCTTTCCCACTTGGCGCCGTGCCAGGCACAAAAATGGCCATACGGCTGGAGATGGGTCCCCCGCCCAAAGAGCCAGCAGGGAAAACTATGCCTTGTTCTAAAGCTCTTTGGGAACCGCTTGCTTGGCCCCACAGACCTGGGGGCTGCAGTCTTTGCTGCTGCCTTCAGCCTCAACACCACCCTTTCCCACTTGGCGCCGGGCCAGGGACAAAAATGGCCATACGGCTGGAGATGGGTCCCCTGCCAAAAGAGCCAGCAGGGAAAACTATGCCTTGTTCTAAAGCTCTTTGGGAACCGCTTGCATAGCCCTACAGACCTGGGGGCTGCGGGCTTTCCTGCTGCCTTCAGATTCAAAGCCACCCTTTCCCACTTGGCGCCGGGCCAGGGACAAAAATGGCCATACGGCTGGAGATGGGTCCCCCGCCCAAAGAGCGAGCAGGGAAAACTATGCCTTGTTCTAAAGCTCTTTGGGAACCGCTTGCGTAGCCCCACAGACCTGGGGGCTGCGGGCTTTCCTGCTGCCTTCAGCCTCGACACCACCCTTTCCCACTTGGCGCCGCGCCAGGCTCAAAAATGGCCATACGGCTGGAGATGGGTCCCCCGCCCTAAGAGCCAGCAGGGAAAACTATGCCTTGTTCTAAAGCTCTTTGGGAACCGCTTGCGTAGCCCCACAGACCTGGGGGCTGCAGGCTTTGCTCCTGCCTTCAGCCTCAAAGCCACCCTTTCCCACCTGGCGCCGCGCCAGGCTCAAAAATGGCCATACGGCTGGAGATGGGTCCCCCACCCAAAGAGCCAGCAGGGAAAACTATGCCTTGTTCTAAAGCTCTTTGGGAACCGCTTGCGTAGCCCCACAGACCTGGGGACTGCGGGCTTTCCTGCTGCCTTCAGACTCGACACCAGCCTTTCCCACTTGGCGCCGCGCCAGGCACAAAAATGGCCATACGGCTGGAGATGGGTCCCCCGCCCAAAGAGCCAGCAGGGAAAACTATGCCTTGTTCTAAAGCTCTTTGGGAACCGCTTGCATAGCCCCACAGACCTGGGGGCTGCAGGCTTTCCTGCTGTCTTCAGCCTCAAAGCCACCCTTTCCCACTTGGCGCCCTATCAGGCACAAAAATGGCCATACGGCTGGAGATGGGTCCCCCGCCCAAAGAGCCAGCAGGGAAAACTATGCCTTGTTCTAAAGCTCTTTGGGAACCGCTTGCGTAGCCCCACAGACCTGGGGGCTGCGGGCTTTCCTGCTGCCTTCAGCCTCGACACCACCCTTTCCCACTTGGCGCCGCGCCAGGCACAAAAATGGCCATACGGCTGGAGATGGGTCCCCCGCCCAAAGAGCCAGCAGGGAAAACTATGCCTTGTTCTAAAGCTCTTTGGGAACCGCTTGCGTAGCCCCACAGACCTGGGGGCTGCGGGCTTTGCTGCTGCCTTCAGCCTCAAAGCCACCCTTTCCCACTTGGCGCCGCGCCAGGCACAAAAATGGCCTATGGCTGGAGCTGGGTCCCATGCCCAAAGAGCCAGCAGGGAAAACTATGCCTTGTTCTAAAGCTCTTTGGGAACCGCTTGCTTGGCCCCACAGACCTGGGGGCTGCGGGCTTTCCTGCTGCCTTCAGCCTCAAAACCACCCTTTCCAACTACGCACCGCGCCAGGCACAAAAATGGCCATATGGCTGGAGTTGGTCCCCCGCCCAAAGAGCCAGCAGGGAAAACTATGCCTTGTTCTAAAGCTCTTTGGGAACCGCTTGCTTGGGCCCACAGACGTGGGGGCTGCGGGCTTTCCTGCTGCCTTCAGCCTCAAAACCATCCTTTCCCACTTGGCGCCGCGCCAGGCACAAAAATGGCCATACGTCTGGAGATGGGTCCCCCGCCCAAAGAGCCAGCAGGGAAAACTATGCCTTGTTCTAAAGCTCTTTGGGAACCGCTTGCTTGGCCCCACAGACGTGGGGGCTGCGGGCTTTCCTGCTGCCTTCAGCCTCGACACCACCCTTTCCCACTTGGCGCCCTATCAGGCACAAAAATGGCCATACGGCTGGAGATGGGTCCCCCGCCCAAAGAGCCAGCAGGGAAAACTATGCCTTGTTCTAAAGCTCTTTGGGAACCGCTTCCATAGCCCCACAGACCTGGGGGCTGCAGGCTTTCCTGCTGCCTTCAGCCTCGACACCACCCTTTCCCACTTGGCGCCGCGCCAGGCAGAAAAATGGCCATACGACTGGACATGTGTCCGCCGCCCAAAGAGCCAGCAGGGAAAACTCTGCCTTGTTCTAAAGCTCTTTGGGAACCGCTTGCGTAGCCCCACAGACCTTAGGGCTGCAGGCTTTGCTGCTGCCTTCAGCCTCAAAACCACCCTTTCCCACTTGGCGCCGCGCCAGGCTCAAAAATGGCCATACGGCTGGAGATGGGTCCCCCGCCCAAAGAGCCAGCTGGGAAAACTATGCCTTGTTCTAAAGCTCTTTGGGAACCGCTTGCTTGGCCCCACAGACGTGGGGGCTGCGGGCTTTCCTGCTGCCTTCAGCCTCAAAACCACCCTATGCCACTACGCACCGCGTCAGGCACAAAAATAGCCATACGACTGGAGATGGGTCCCCCACCCAAAGAGCCAGCAGGGAAAACTATGCCTTGTTCTAAAGCTCTTTGGGAACCGCTTGCGTAGCCCCACAGACCTGGGGGCTGCAGGCTTTCCTGCTGTCTTCAGCCTCAAAGCCACCCTTTCCCACTTGGCGCCCTATCAGGCACAAAAATGGCCTATGGGTGGAGATGGGTCCCCCGCCCAAAGAGCCAGCAGGGAAAACTATGCCTTGTTCTAAAGCTCTTTGGGAACCGCTTGCGTAGCCCCACAGACCTGGGGGCTGCGGGCTTTCCTGCTGCCTTCAGCCTCGATACCACCATTTCCCACTTGGCGCTGCGCCATGCACAAAAATGGCCATACGGCTGGAGATGGGTCCCCCGCCCAAAGAGCGAGCAGGGAAAACTATGCCTTGTTCTAAAGCTCTTTGGGAACCGCTTGCGTAGCCCCACAGACCTGGGGGCTGCGGGCTTTCCTGCTGCCTTTAGCCTCGACACCACCCTTTCCCTCTTGGCGCCGCGCCAGGCACAAAAATGGCCGTACGGCTGGAGATGGGTCCCCCGCCCAAAGAGCCAGCAGGGAAAACTATGCCTTGTTCTAAAGCTCTTTGGGAACCGCTTGCGTAGCCCCACAGACCTGGGGGCTGCGGGCTTTCCTGCGGCCTTCAGCCTCAAAACCACCCTTTCCCACTTGGCCCCCGGCCAGGCACAAAAATGGCCATACGGCTGGAGATGGGTCCCCCGCCCAAAGAGCCAGCAGGGAAAATTATGCCTTGTTCTAAAGCTCTTTGGGAACCGCTTGCGTAGCCCCACAGACCTTGGGGCTGCAGGCTTTGCTGCTGCCTTCAGCCTCAAAACCACCCTTTCCCACTTGGCGCTGCGCCAGGCACAAAAATGGCCATACGGCTGGAGATGGGTCCCCCGCCCAAAGAGCCAGCAGGGAAAATTATGCCTTGTTCTAAAGCTCTTTGGGAACCGCTTGCGTAGCCCCACAGACCTGGGGGCTGCGGGCTTTCCTGCTGCATTTAGCCTCGACACAACCCTTTCCCACTTGGCGCCGCGCCAGGCTCAAAAATGGCCATACGGCTGGAGATGGGTCCCCCGCCCAGAGAGCCAGCAGGGAAAACTATGCCTTGTTCTAAAGCTCTTTGGGAACCGCTTGCGTAGCCCCACAGACCTGGGGGCTGCAGGCTTTCCTGCTGCCTTCAGCCTCAAAGCCACCCTTTCCCTCTTGGCGCCCTATCAAGCACAAAAATGGCCTATGGCTGGAGATGGGTCCCAGGCCCAAAGAGCCAGCAGGGAAAACTATGCCTTGTTCTAAAGCTCTTTGGGAACCGCTTGCTTGGCCCCACAGACGTGGGGGCTGCGGGATTTCCTGCTGCCTTCAGCCTCAAAACCACCCTTTCCCACTTGGCGCCGCGCCAGGCACAAAAATGGCCATACGGCTGGAGATGGGTCCCCCGCCCAAAGAGCGAGCAGGGAAAACTATGCCTTGTTCTAAAGCTCTTTGGGAACCGCTTGCGTAGCCCCACAGACCTGGGGGCTGCGGGCTTTCCTGCTGCCTTCAGCCTCGACACCACCCTTTCCCACTTGGCGCCGCGCCAGGCACAAAAATGGCCATACGGCTGGAGATGGGTCCCCCGCCCAAAGAGCCAGCAGGGAAAACTATGCCTTGTTCTAAAGCTCTTTGGGAACCTCTTGCATAGCCCCACAGACCTGGGAGCTGCAGGCTTTCCTGCTGTCTTCAGCCTCAAAGCCACCCTTTCCCACCTGGCGCCGCGCCAGGCTCAAAAATGGCCATACGGCTGGAGATGGGTCCCCGCCCAGAGAGCCAGCAGGGAAAACTATGCCTTGTTCTAAAGCTCTTTGGGAACCGCTTGCTTGGCCCCACAGACCTGGGGGCTGCGGGCTTTCCTGCTGCCTTCAGCCTCAAAACCACCCTTTCCCACTACGCACCGCGCCAGGCACAAAAATGGCCATATGGCTGGAGATGGGTCCCCCGCCCAAAGAGCCAGCAGGGAAAACTATGCCTTGTTCTAAAGCTCTCTGGGAACCGCTTGCTTGGGCCCACAGACGTGGGGGCTGCGGGCTTTCCTGCTGCCTTCAGCCTCGACACCACCCTATGCCACTACGCACCGCGCCAGGCACAAAAATAGCCATACGTCTGGAGATGGGTCCCCCACCCAAAGAGCCAGCAGGGAAAACTATGCCTTGTTCTAAAGCTCTTTGGGAACCGCTTGCGTAGCCCCACAGACCTGGGGGCTGCGGGCTTTCCTGCTGCCTTCATCCTCAAAGCCACCCTTTCCCACTTGGCGCCGCGCCAGGCACAAAAATGGCCATACGGCTGCAGATGGGTCCCCCGCCCAAAGAGCCAGCAGGGAAAACTATGCCTTGTTCTAAAGCTCTTTGGGAACCTCTTGCATAGCCCCACAGACCTGGGAGCTGCAGGCTTTCCTGCTGTCTTCAGCCTCAAAGCCACCCTTTCCCACTTGGCGCCCTATCAGGCACAAAAATGGCCTATGGGTGGAGATGGGTCCCATGCCCAAAGAGCCAGCAGGGAAAACTATGCCTTGTTCTAAAGCTCTTTGGGAACTGCTTGCTTGGCCCCACAGACGTGGGGGCTGCGGGCTTTCCTGCTGTCTTCAGCCTCGACACCACCCTTTCCCACTTGGCGCCCTATCAGGCACAAAAATGGCCATACGGCTGGAGATGGGTCCCCCGCCCAAAGAGCCAGCAGGGAAAACTATGCCTTGTTCTAAAGCTCTTTGGGAACCGCTTGCGTAGCCCCACAGACCTGGGGGCTGCAGGCTTTCCTGCTGCCTTCAGACTCGACACCACCCTTTCCCACTTGGCGCCGCGCCAGGCACAAAAATGGCCATACGACTGGACATGTGTCTGCCGCCCAAAGAGCCAGCAGGGAAAACTCTGCCTTGTTCTAAAGCTCTTTGGGAACCGCTTGCGTAGCCCCACAGACCTTAGGGCTGCAGGCTTTGCTGCTGCCTTCAGCCTCAAAACCACCCTTTCCCACTTGGCGCCGCGCCAGGCTCAAAAATGGCCATACGGCTGGAGATGGGTCCCCCGCCCAAAGAGCCAGCAGGGAAAACTATGCCTTGTTCTAAAGCTCTTTGGGAACCGCTTGCGTAGCCCCACAGACCTGGGGGCTGCAGGCTTTGCTGCTGCCTTCAGCCTCAAAGCCACCCTTTCCCACTTGGCGTCGCGCCAGGCACAAAAATGGCCATACAGCTGGAGATGGGTCCCCCGCCCAAGGAGCCAGCAGGGAAAACTATGCCTTGTTCTAAAGCTCTTTGGGAACCGCTTGCGTAGCCCCACAGACCTGGGGGCTGCGGGCTTTCCTGCTGCCTTCAGCCTCAAAGCCACCCTTTCACACTTGGCGCCGCGCCAGGCACAAAAATGGCCATACGGCTGGAGATGGGTCCCATGCCCAAAGAGCCAGCAGGGAAAACTATGCCTTGTTCTAAAGCTCTTTGGGAACCGCTTGCGTAGCCCCACAGACCTGGGGGCTGCAGGCTTTCCTGCTGCCTTCAGCCTCAAAACCACCCTTTCCCACTTGGCGCCGCGCCAGGCACAAAAATGGCCATACGGCTGGAGATGGGTCCCACGCCCAAAGAGCCTGCAGGGAAAGCTTTGTCTACAGTCAGTCAAGGTCGACGTACTCAACACTGATAAGAAAGATCACATGTGTTCTTGTGGTGAGGGATATCAAGTGGAAATCCTTCTCGCGGAGTGATCAAGCGATTTAAACTTTTCATCATAATCCAAAGTCTAACATGCAAAACAATTGTCTAAGTAAAGCACAATACAGTGAGTATTAGTAAAACAACAACAGAGTGAAGCATCTTGTTATAAAGTCCTGTAACTGTCGGTGACCATCCAAAAAGAGTATCTCCCCATCTATGTCCTCCGCCTCTCTTCACTCTTTCCAACTCTTTGTGTATTTCTTCAACCTGATGATGGACGGTAATCAAAGTTGTCTGTCTATTTTCTTGGGCCTCTTTCAAGAGTCGCTTCAATTCATTGTGTTTTAGCAGCTTCTTCACCAGGGAGAGATTCATTCCGATAGGGGCAGGCAACAATCTCGAATCAACGTATAATTAGGTTGTAGCAATTGAAAAGACGTAACAGGAGCTTAATAATTGAAGTCGCATCCCGTAACTTTGTGTTAGTAAAGTTCAAACACAAAGATTTGAGTGATTACTATGTCA
This sequence comes from Rissa tridactyla, assembly GCF_028500815.1. Lineage (NCBI taxonomy): Eukaryota > Metazoa > Chordata > Aves > Charadriiformes > Laridae > Rissa > Rissa tridactyla. The sequence goes on along the minus strand of NW_026529453.1, from coordinate 56,257 downwards.
TCTCTGAATACAAGACTACAGGGAGACCTCATGCTAACGCACCCTTTCCCAATATAGTCAAGCACAGTCTCTGGGGTTTCATCGGGATGTGTCTCAAAGTGACAAGCATTCTGGTTGGTGTCAAGACAAAGGTCTTGTGCTTTGAGAGTATTACTCTCACAAATGAATCCTTGTTGGTCTCGTGAAACGCATGCGTCAACATCAGCAGTTTGCCATTTAGTCTCATTTTGTCGTGCCCAACCTCTGTGCTGTGTTGGATAGAGTAGAGCTCCTTGGTGATTCAACCCCAGTGCGATGATTGGGTATGTGGTGTATACGGAGGCATTGCGTATCGTTAAGACAAAAGCTGTGGCTTTGCTCTCAGTGGGATCGTAGGTGAAATTAACCAGATACCACCTGGACTGAAATTTTTTCTCAAATTCAATTGCGTTATCCCATATTACTTTTCGAATTTCGGTGGGCAAGGTGCCTTCTTTACCTTCCCTTATGATTGCGGCTGTCATAGATTGCATCCACAATTGGGCTTGGATACAACTAAGAGCCAAGGAAACATTGGTTTGAGTTGTACCAAGTGCATCTGTGATCAGCTGATGGTCTTTTTCACCCGTTTCTTCCCATTGAGGCAATATATTCGATAAAAGCCGTTGGTGGTTTCCCAATGCTAATAGAGAGGACCGTAGGGGATGTCTTAATTTGTCCAGATCAGTAGCGGTTGTGACTAGTTTGTTGGCAAGTATCTCAGCATCTATACTATTCAAGACTCCCAGGCCTGTTCCTAAGATACCAGTCGCATCCCTCTTCCGTCCGTGTGAAGTGGCAAGAGTTCGTTTGCGTAACCATGCTGACCATTCTGCATAAGATGTACTCAGGAATGGTGAGCAGGTGGGTTTGATCGCAGAGATTTTAATCTGCATTGACAATTCTGCTCGTTTGAGGGAATATGTGGGATTAAACAGTACCTGTTGTTGACCTGTGTGTGTTTAATAACGTAAGGGCCAATGTTGAAAATGTAAGGAGTTAGTCTAATGGAGGGCTTAGAAAAGAGAGAGGTGTTTTTTTTTTTTTTCTCTTAGAAGAGAGAGCCTTTGAGAGTTTGTGGGGTGTAGGTTCTGGATTCATTTCAGCAAGTTCAGGTGTATTTGAGTCAATCATAAATTCAAATAACAATTCTGTGCCCTTGTAGCCCCAAATACAGTACACTACTGTAGGTTTGATGAAAGTGAAATTGTGCCAGCAATCTGAATTTGGCTCCATAATTTTGTAACAATCAGTGTTGTATTTGTCCGCTTTGGTAGAGTCTACATAGATGGTTTTAATTACAGTTGGCCTGTGGTGATTAGACCCGTTGATAAATCGGCAACCAATGTGTGTTCTTGTGGAATAATTACTAAATTGGCCAAGAATACAAAAATACAGCATTGTTCACACATTAAGGAAAGTCATAAAATCAAGAGGCTTCTGAGGTAGAATACAGCCGCAGCTAGCACACGAAGAATGCAACAGCTGTGATTCCCTGTACAAGGTTGTTTGCGAAACTACACGAGGGATGGAACGGAACGCGCTTGTTCCGTGGCCTTCCCTTGTGACGAATAGCAGATATGGGGACGAGATGGTACTACGGAACTGATAAGCGGCCTACACGCTACCCGAGCCAACATTTCGTCAAATGTTGATGAAATGCTGTCCTTTTGTGCGAACTTTGCTCACCACAATGTATCAAAACACACCTCCATCCCGGAGGCTATCCGCCCCCGAGGTGTGAACACTCCTCCTTGAGTACATTAATCATAATAAAAGTACATATGACTAAAGTCACTCAAACTCCACTTTGAAGTTAAAAAAATAATATAAAAATAGCCCAAGAGAGGGGGGATGTCTGGGAAGACACCATCGCGAAGAATCCCACCGCTGTTTTCTGGGATCAGTCGACGGGCTGAGCCTTTCTTCCCCCCATAAGGACGCCTTTGGGTAAGACTTTGATTACACCGAGTGCTTTCTCGGGGACTCTAGAAATTTCTCTAGAGAATCTCTACCCTACATTTATAGCCAGGCTGTATCGTTTATAATTTTGTCACGCGTTTGTCTATTTAACAATGTCTTTATTTGCACGTGCTTTGCAGACAGTGTATTTATCACCGGCAATCCTAAAGAACCTGTATATCTGTTGTTTAAATAAACTGCACTGTTTCAGTAGCTAGTCGTTTCGCTTTCTCACTGAACGCGACCAAAACTTGAGAGAGGCCGTGCTGGTTCAGGAGCACGACTAGACTGAAGGTGCAGCCCACTATTAGTGTCTCCAAATCGTAATAGTTTAACACATAGTAAACGCGATTGGCCTGATAGTGCTGAATTGGGCATCACTCAGAATTGAAACCCAGCCGCACCTGGCCTCCCACCTCGGTGAGGAGTGTTAGAACGCAAGGGGGTTTATCTTCTGCCAAAACCGCTTGGCCCCGTTTCACGCAACAGAATTTGGCGTAGTCGGCAGGATTGCCATGGATAAACTGCTGCAAAAATATGATTGTGCCCCTTCCCAGGCTGGGAAGGAGTGGGCCCAAAAATTTTGGAAGGATGAAGAGAAAGTGGTGGAACGTATTGAAGAGCGTCGGGTTTCACAGAAGCTCAGAGCGGGGAAAGGCAAGGGTGTGATTTGTGCTGTGTTAGGCGCCTGTTTATCTTGTGCACAACAAGAAGCTAGAGAAACCCCCGCTCCTAATCTGATTTCAGCTGTAGAATATGCAACCCTGAAATCGGAGAATGAGGTGCTGAAGTCATCATTAGCCTTGCAAAAGGAGACAGGAGAAAGATTAAGAACTCAAGTCGATAAGCTTGTGAGTGAGAATGAATGTTTAGGAAACCGGAATGCTCAACTTGGGAGTGAAAATCGCCAACTTAAAATGTTATTGAAAGGGTGACCGGGCTCTTAGATAAAATGCAGCCCTCGACCCAGGTCCAACAGATTCGTAAGTTAATGTGTTATCCAAATTCCGGAACCCAGACCGGAGATTTTTTTGTCTAATAGTGAGGATGACGAAGAAGATGAGGAGGAAAGGACTTTTACTTTGAAATCCCAAGTTTTTCCTTTACGTCCTCTGGTTAAAACTGAAACTGCAGTTGATGATGGTGATGAAATTCACACCACTGTGCGTACCGTTCCATGGACACCAACCGAGTTAACAAAAATAAGGGAGAAATATTCGAGGCGACCAGAAGAGTCAGCTGTTGAGTATGTGTGGCGAGTTTCTTCTGAAGGGGGGGGCAGAATTATGCTGAGTGAGGAAGAAGCAGGAGACTCTTGGGGACCAGGAGTGTTTTTAACCACTATGCCTGGGGATCATAATTATTCCCTAACCGCTCGAGCAGCCTTTTGGGCAGGGGGTATGGATCCGCGAGAGAGGGGGGAGCCGTTAGAGATTAGAGCTACAGGCTACTCTGATCTGTTTGCGGCTGTACGGAAAGCAGCTTGTCTGCAAGCCATGTATGACAGAGAGGAATTTCGGAAATCCCCAATGTCAGCCCCTATCGACCCGGATCGATTAGCCCCTCTCATCCGTGGTCTTCCCGGTTGCCTGAAACCGTTCCTTGTTCGCACTCAAGATCGTATACGGGATGCTCGGGGTGCTCATGGGCGGGGCCGTCGTCACTACATGCCCACCTGGAATGTACAGGAAATAGATCAATATGGGCGCCGAATGGGCTGGGCCAGCCAAACTAGTGAGAAATCCTCCGAACACCCGCGAAAGGTTCGCCAAGTCCAAACTCACACTCAAAACCCTAAATCAGAGGGAAGGTTTAAGCCAGATAAGGACCGGAATGAGTTGTGGCGTAAAGCCCTACAATTAGGGGTGCCCCGACAATTCTTGCACGGTGACCCTACGGGAGATCTCCGTACGCTAGTCCAATCTCTACCTAGAAAGAATAATGCGGCTGGGGAGAAAAGTCTAACCAGAGAATCCCCAAGCCGTGAGAAAACTGTGCCTTCTGCACCGGAACATAACTTGATTGATTTGACAGAGTCCCAGCCACAACACTCCTATCCCCGGGGAGGGCACTGAGCAACCCTGTCGGGCAGGTACTAGCAATCCAATGGCGCTCTCATAAAGACTCCGAACCTGTTATTGTCATTCCTGTTGGACCCCGGAAGATATTGGTAAATTTTATTATTGATACCGGAGCCCAAATGTCTGCAATCACTAACGAAACAGCACAACTTCTAGGTATAAATCCCACCCGACGCAGAGTCAACTTCACAGGAATTGATGGTGTGGTAAAAACATGCCCCACTGCAAAAATTAACCTCTGGTTGCCGGGAGAGCAGCGAATGACTAGGGCAGAAGTGTTAGTGGGTGCCTCACGTAGACCCGACTCAAAGTGTCAGGGACCCGCACAGGAAGTTAAATTCCTGGGGGTCTGGTGGATTAAGGGAGCTGCTTCTGTCCCTCAGGATACCCTGAAAAAATAGAACATGGACAGAATCCTTCCAGCACGAAGGAGTTACAGCAGGTCCTGGGAACTTTAAGTTATTGGCGTAAACACATCCCTGGCTTTTCCATCATTGCTCGCCCCCTTCATAGCTTGCCAAAAAAGGGTAAATCCTGGGTGTGGACTGAACAACACACTAATGCTCTGCAATTACTAATAAAGGAGCTAAGGTTATTCCAACAACTTGGCCCCATACATCCAACTGACCCTGTCCATGTAGAATGGGGGCTCAGTGAACATGGTTCCCGTTGTAATTTATGGCAGAAGGGACCAGCAGGACCGGAGAGACCATTAGAATTTTGCTCACACTCCTTCAATGATACTGAATGCAGCTATTCAGACCTGGAGAAGGGTTTACTGTCCCTGGTGCGAGCGTTGCAACGAGCAGAGCAGATAAGAAGAGAACAGAGTGTGATCTTTCCTGGGACCTTTTCGCCTCCCAGATGTGGTCCTTAAAGGGACACCACCACCAGCTGGCATTGCCCAGAGACCTACAGTTCGAAAGTGGTATGCTTATTTAGAAGGCATTAATGAAATCAAGCCAGTCTCTGAAGGCAGTGTTAAAGTATCCAAGGCTACTTCACAAGGATACCAAAGGATATAGATGGTGCCCTATTGTTCCAATCCCCACCAAACAGACCATCTCCGATCCAAGAAGCACCTCCTTTGAGGGACAGCAGTGATCTTAGAGGAGTGTGGTTTACTGGTGCGTCATCTCACCGTTAAAAAAATAAGTGCAAATATAAGGCCGTAGCACTGGAAGTAACAACGGGAGAAAGAGCAATTGAAATAGGGGAGGGTAGGGGAACTCAGAGCTGTCCTACTAGCTGCACAACATGGAGCCACCTCCTTTTACGCTGAGTCATATGCTGTTCTTAAAGGAGCCACTGAATGGCTAGGACACTGGGCAGCCAACGATTGGCAGGTGAATAGAGTCCCAGTTTGGGAGACAGATAATTGGAAGCAACTGTTGGAAATAGGAGGACAGAGACCATTGCACATTGCTTGGGTAAAAGGCCACGATCGTTCAAACTCGATCACTGCTCAGTTCAACCAACAGGTAGATGGCCTCACGCGGCTACAACAAATTGACATTGTAGATGATGGTCGGGAATGGGAACGCTTACTTGAATCGTTACATGTTAAACGTGGCCGCACAGGCCGTCCTGACCTGTGTCGGGAAGGTGGGTGGCTTGTGTCAGTTAAGCTGTGCGAACAAATAGTAACTGCCTGTTCACAATGTCGCCTACGACTCAGCAAAGATCATCCGAGTAAGGCGCCTCCCTTACACATGCGGGACAAGAAAGCGTTGTGGCATTCATGGCAGCTTGATTATATTGGGCCCTTGAGATCATCAGGTGGGAAAAGATATGTCCTGGTAGGAGTGGAGATTATCTCCAGCCTCAGTATGGCCAGCAGTTTCAAACCAGCTACGAGGGACAACACAGTGAAAGGCCTAACAGGGTGGTTCAGCACACTTCCCCTTCCCGACGAAATCCAGAGTGATAACGTTTCACACTTTACGGCTTCGGTGGTACAAGATTGGGCCAAGGAAGAAGGGATTCGATGGGTATTTCATACTCCCTGTTATCCCCAGGCTAATGGCATTGTTGAACGCACCAATAGATTGGTTAAGCGTTTTGCAAAAAGTCATGAACCTGGTTGGCATTTGCGATTGGATGATGCCATCTATCAACTAAATAACAAATGGAGTGGAGACGGCTGTCCTAAAATGAAAGCTTTCTGTGTACCTGCCAATATTATCTCGCCAAAGGCTGCCAATGAACCGGGAAAATACCCCGGAAGATTTCACCCTGGACTACCTGTGCTAGTGAAAATGCCTCAAAATGGGACGGTGCCAATGGTGCTAGCTACTCCCAAAAATCCCTATGCATGGGAAGCCAAGGATTGTTCAGGGAAGATACACCGGATCAGCACCCGGTGGACCGCACCTTCTTTTTAACCCCGTCGGTCGAATAAGACCGAGCAGATTTTCTTTTCCTTTATGTCTTACAGGAACCTTGGATGAGCTGTACAGACGGATTGGCCTACGCTACCTTTGAATGTCTCCAGGGAATCCTGACATTGAACCTGGCAATAATACTACTTTTATGATGTATGGCTATTTGGAGGCCCAAATTCTAAAATGACGAATTGGCAGATGGAATTGATGCTATTCAGTTTCACCTTTTTATTCCCTGTTGTTTGTAGTCAAAGAGACCCAGAGTGGCCATGGTCTCAAGCCTTTCTCGTCTATAATACAAGACTACAGGGAGACCTCATGCTAACGCACCCTTTCCCAATATAGTCAAGCACAGTCTCTGGGGTTTCATCGGGATGTGTCTCAAAGTGACAAGCATTCTGGTTGGTGTCAAGACAAAGGTCTTGTGCTTTGAGAGTATTACTCTCACAAATGAATCCTTGTTGGTCTCGTGAAACGCATGCGTCAACATCAGCAGTTTGCCATTTAGTCTCATTTTGTCGTGCCCAACCTCTGTGCTGTGTTGGATAGAGTAGAGCTCCTTGGTGATTCAACCCCAGTGCGATGATTGGGTATATGGTGGATACTGAGGCATTGCGTATCGTTAAGACAAAAGCTGTGGCTTTGCTCTCAGTGGGATCGTAGGTGAAATTAACCAGATACCACCAGGATTGAAATTTTCTCTCAAATTCAATTGCGTTATCCCATATTACTTTTCGAATTTCGGTGGGCAAGGTGCCTTCTTCACCTTCCCTTATGATTTATGAGTTTTTGCAAAACGCTTAACCAATCCGTTGGTGCATTCAACAATGCCATTAGCCTGAGGATAATAGGGAGTATGAAATACCCATCGAATCCCTTCTTCTTTGGCCCAATCTTGTACCACTGTAGCGGTAAAGTGTGAACCGTTATCACTTTGGATTTCCTCGGGAAGGGGAAGTGTGCTGAACCACCCTTTTAGGCCTTTCACTGTGTTGTCCCCAGCAGCTGATTTGAAGCCAGTGGCCATACTGAGGCTGGAGATAATCTCCACTCCGACTAGGACATATCTTTTCCCACCTGATGATCTCAAGGGCCCAATATAATCAATCTGCCATGAATGCCACAACATTTTCTTGTCCCGCATGTGTAAGGGAGGCGCCTTACTCGGATGATCTTTGCTGAGTCGTAGGCGACATTGTGACCAGGCAGTTACTACTTGTTCGCACAGCTTAACCGACACAGGCCACCCCCGGGCTAGACCTTCCTGATACAGATCAGCACGGCCTGTGTGGCCAGGCTTAATATGTAACCATTCCCGACCATCATCTACAGTGTCAATTTGTTGTAGCCGCGTGAGGCTATCTACCTGTTGGTTGAACTGAGCAGTGATCGAGTTTGAACGATCGTGGCCTTTTACCCAAGCAATGTGCAATGGTCTCTGTCCTCCTATTTCCAACAGTTGCTTCCAACTGTCTGTCTCCCAGATTGGGACTCTATTCACCTGCCAATCATTGGCTGCCCAGTGTCCTAGCCATTCAGTGGCTCCTTTAAAAACAGCATATGAGTCAGTGTAAATGTAAGTAGCTCCATGTTGTGCAGCTAGTAGGACGGCTCTGAGTTCCCCTACTTGTGCCCTACCTTCTCCTGTTTCAATTGCTCTTTCCCCCGTTGCTACTTCCAGTGCTACGGCCTTGTATTTCCACTTGCTGTTCTCACGGTGAGATGACACACCAGTAAACCACACTCCTCTAAGATCACTGCCTGCTTTCAGAGGAGGTGCTTCTTGGATTGGAGATGGTCTGTTTGGTGGGGATTGGAACAATAGGGCACCATCTCTATCCTTCTGGAGCATGGATACTTTGATACTACCTTCAGAGATTGGCATGATATCATTAATGCCTTCTAAATAAGCATACCACTTTCGAACTGTGGGTTTCTGGGCAATGCCAGCTGGTGGTGGTGTCCCTTTAAGGACCACATCTGGGAGGCGAAAAGGGCCCCGAACAATCACGCTCTGTTATCTCCTTATCTGCTCTGCTCGTTGCAATGCTCGCACCAGGGACAGTAAACCCTTCTCCAGGTCTGAATAGCTGCTCTCAGTATCATTAAAGGCGTGAGAGCTAAATTCTAATGGTCTCTCCGGTCCTGCTGGTCCCTTCTGCCATAAATTACAACGGGAACCATGTTCACTGAGCCCCCATTCTACATGGACAGGGTCAGTTGGATGTATGGGGCCAAGTTGTTGGAATAACCTTAGCTCTTTTATTAGCAATTCTAGTGCATTAGTATGTTGTTCAGTCGACTCCCAGGATTTACCTTTTTTGAGCAAACAATAAAGGGGGCGAGCAATGATGGAAAAGCCAGGGATGTGTTTACGCTAATAACTTAAAGTTCCCAGGACTTGCTGTAACTCCTTCGTGCTGGAAGGATTCTGTCCATGTTCTATTTTTTCAGGGTATCCTGAGGGACAGAAGCAGCTCCCTTAATCCATCAGACCCCCAGGAATTTAACTTCCTGTGCGGGTCCCTGACACTTTGAGTCGGGAATTTCCAATCCCAAATCTGATAATGTTTTTCGGATGTTTTCCATCATGTCTTGTACACTTTCTTGGTTCTCTCCCCTATTAAGATGTCATCAATAATATATTGGTATATTGTACATCCCTGTGAAACAGGAATCTCTGATAGCACTTTAGCCAAAGCATTATGGGCAATAGTGGGGGAATGTTTGTATCCTTGTGGAAAGCGGTTAAAGGTATATTGCACTCCTTTCCATGTGAATGCAAACTGCGCTTTGTCCTGCTCAAGGAGGAGAATCATAAAAAAATATGTCTTTAAAATCTAAGGCAACCCTCCAAGGATGGGCAGCTCCTTTTATCATTGTCACAATTTCCGCGATATTCGGAACAGCAGCGGTCAGAGGTGCAGTGTTGGCGTTTAATTTTCCGTAATCTACTGTGATACGCCATTGCCTTTTTGGTTTCTTTACTGGCCACACCGGTGAAAAATAAGGCGAGTGAATCCTCTTAATGATGTCCCTTTTTTCTAAATTTGATACCAATCTGTCTGCTCCTGCAACAGCAGTTGCAGGCAGTGGATACTACAGGACACCAGAGATTTTAGAGGGAGGGAAAAGTATGGAAGTTTCCAATAGACTCAATTTCACTGTGTCTATTACTTTTTCAAATCCTGCAAAACTTCACACTGTGGAGACATCATTAAGAAAACGCATTAAGAAACCCTCGGACGGCAGGCTTTCCTGCTGCCTTCAGCATCAAAACCACCCTTTCCCACGACGCACCGCGCCAGGCACAAAAATGGCCATACGGCTGGAGATGGGTCCCCCGCCCAAAGAGCCAGCAGGGAAAACTATGCCTTGTTCTAAAGCTCTTTGGGAACCGCTTGCGTAGCCCCACAGACCTGGGGGCTGCGGGCTCTCCTGCTGCCTTCAGCCTCAAAGCCACCCTTTCCCGCTTGGCGCCGGGCCAGGCACAAAAATGGCCATACGGCTGGAGATGGGTCCCCCGCCCAAAGAGCCAGCAGGGAAAACTATGCCTTGTTCTAAAGCTCTTTGGGAACCGCTTGCGTAGCCCCACACACGTGGGGGCTGCGGGCTTTCCTGCTGCCTTCAGCCTCAAAACCACCCTTTCCCACTCGGCACTGCTCCAGGCTCAAAAATGGCCATACGGCTGGAGATGGGTCCCCCGCCCAGAGAGCCAGCAGGGAAAACTATGCCTTGTTCTAAAGCTCTTTGGGAACCGCTTGCGTAGCCCCACAGACCTGGGGGCTGCGGGCTTTCCTGCTGCCTTCAGCCTCAAAGCCACCCTTTCGCACTTGGGGCTTCGCCAGGCACAAAAATGGCCATATGGCTGGAGATGGGTCCCATGCCCTAAGAGCCAGCAGGGAAAACTATGCCTTGTTCTAAAGCTCTTTGGGAACCGCTTGCGTAGCCCCACAGACCTGGGGGCTGCGGGCTTTGCTGCTGCCTTCAGCCTCAAAGCCACCCTTTCCCACTTGGCGCCGCGCCAGGCACAAAAATGGCCATACGGCTGGAGATGGGTCCCCCGCCCAAAGAGCCAGCAGGGAAAACTATGCCTTGTTCTAAAGCTCTTTGGGAACCGCTTGCGTAGCCCCACAGACCTGGGGGCTGCAGTCTTTGCTGCTGCCTTCAGCCTCAAAACCACCCTTTCCCACTACGCACCGCGCCAGGCACAAAAATGGCCATACGGCTGGAGATGGGTCCCCCGCCCAAAGAGCCAGCAGGGAAAACTATGCCTTGTTCTAAAGCTCTTTGGGAACCGCTTGCTTGGCCCCACAGACGTGGGGGCTGCGGGCTTTCCTGCTGCCTTCAGCCTCAAAACCACCCTATGCCACTACGCACCGCGTCAGGCACAAAAATAGCCATACGGCTGGAGATGGGTCCCCCACCCAAAGAGCCAGCAGGGAAAATTATGCCTTGTTCTAAAGCTCTTTGGGAACCGCTTGCGTAGCCGCACAGACCTGGGGGCTGCGGGCTTTCCTGCTGCCTTCAGCCTCGACACCACCCTTTCCCACTTGGCGCCCTATCAAGCACAAAAATGGCCTATGGCTGGAGATGGGTCCCATGCCCAAAGAGCCAGCAGGGAAAACTATGCCTTGTTCTAAAGCTCTTTGGGAACCGCTTGCGTAGCCCCACACACGTGGGGGCTGCGGGCTTTCCTGCTGCCTTCAGCCTCAAAACCACCCTTTCCCACTTGGCACTGCTCCAGGCTCAAAAATGGCCATACGGCTGGAGATGGGTCCCCCGCCCAGAGAGCCAGCAGGGAAAACTATGCCTTGTTCTAAAGCTCTTTGGGAACCGCTTGCGTAGCCCCACAGACCTGGGGGCTGCGGGCTTTCCTGCTGCCTTCAGCCTCAAAGCCACCCTTTCGCACTTGGGGCTTCGCCAGGCACAAAAATGGCCATATGGCTGGAGATGGGTCCCCCGCCCAAAGAGCGAGCAGGGAAAACTATGCCTTGTTCTAAAGCTCTTTGGGAACCGCTTGCGTAGCCCCACAGACCTGGGGACTGCGGGCTTTCCTGCTGCCTTCAGCCTCAAAGCCACCCTTTCCCACTTGGCGCCGGGTCAGGGACAAAAATGGCCATACGGCTGGAGATGGGTCCCCCGCCCAAAGAGCCAGCAGGGAAAACTATGCCTTGTTCTAAAGCTCTTTGGGAACCGCTTGCTTGGCCCCACAGACCTGGGGGCTGCAGGCTTTGCTGCTGCCTTCAGCCTCGACACCACCCTTACCCACTTGGCGCCGCGCCAGGCACAAAAATGGCCATACGGCTGGAGATGGGTCCCCCGCCCAAAGAGCCAGCAGGGAAAACTATGCCTTGTTCTAAAGCTCTTTGGGAACCGCTTGCTTGGCCCCACAGACGTGGGGGCTGCGGGCTTTCCTGCTGCCTTCAGCCTCAAAACCACCCTATGCCACTACGCACCGCGTCAGGCACAAAAATAGCCATACGGCTGGAGATGGGTCCCCCGCCCAAAGAGCCAGCAGGGAAAACTATGCCTTGTTCTAAAGCTCTTTGGGAACCGCTTGCGTAGCCCCACAGACCTGGGGGCTGCAGGCTTTCCTGCTGTCTTCAGCCTCAAAGCCACCCTTTCCCACTTGGCGCCCTATCAGGCACAAAAATGGCCTATGGGTGGAGATGGGTCCCATGCCCAAAGAGCCAGCAGGGAAAACTATGCCTTGTTCTAAAGCTCTTTGGGAACCGCTTGCGTAGCCCCACAGACCTGGGGGCTGCAGGCTTTCCTGCTGCCTTCAGCCTCGATACCACCATTTCCCACTTGGCGCTGCGCCATGCACAAAAATGGCCATACGGCTGGAGATGGGTCCCCCGCCCAAAGAGCCAGCAGGGAAAATTATGCCTTGTTCTAAAGCTCTTTGGGAACCGCTTGCGTAGCCTCACAGACCTGGGGGCTGCGGGCTTTCCTGCTGCCTTCAGCCTCAAAGCCACCCTTTCCCACTTTGCGCCGCATCAGGCACAAAAATGGCCATACGGCTGGAGATGGGTCCCCCGCCCAAAGAGCCAGCAGGGAAAACTATGCCTTGTTCTAAAGCTCTTTGGGAACTGCTTGCGTAGCCCCACAGACCTGGGGGCTGCAGGCTTTCCTGCTGCCTTCAGCCTCAAAACCACCCTTTCCCACTACGCAACGCGCCAGGCATAAAAATAGCCATACGACTGGAGATGGGTCCCCCGCCCAAAGAGCCAGCAGGGAAAACTATGCCTTGTTCTAAAGCTCTTTGGGAACCGCTTGCGTAGCCCCACAGACCTTGGGGCTGCGGGCTTTCCTGCTGCCTTCAGCCTCGACAGCACCCTTTCCCACTTGGCTTCGCGCCAGGCACAAAAATGGCCTATGGCTGGAGATGGGTCCCATGCCCTAAGAGCCAGCTGGGAAAACTATGCCTTGTTCTAAAGCTCTTTGGGAACCGCTTGCGTAGCCCCACAGACCTGGGGGCTGCGGGCTTTCCTGCTGTCTTCAGCCTCAAAGCAACCCTTTCCCACTTGGCGCCCTATCAAGCACAAAAATGGCCTATGGCTGGAGATGGGTCCCATGCCCAAAGAGCCAGCAGGGAAAACTATGCCTTGTTCTAAAGCTCTTTGGGAACCGCTTGCGTAGCCCCACACACCTGGGGGCTGCGGGCTTTCCTGCTGCCTTCAGCCTTGACACCCCCCTTTCCCACTTGGCGCCCTATCAAGCACAAAAATGGCCTATGGCTGGAGATGGGTCCCATGCCCAAAGAGCCAGCAGGGAAAACTATGCCTTGTTCTAAAGCTCTTTGGGAACCGCTTGCTTGGCCCCACAGATCTGGGGGCTGCGGGCTTTCCTGCTGCCTTCAGCCTCGACACCACCCTTTCAAACTTGGCGCCGCGCCAGGCACAAAAATGGCCATACGGCTGGAGATGGGTCCCCCGCCCAAAGAGCCAGCAGGGAAAACTATGCCTTGTTCTAAAGCTCTTTGGGAACCGCTTGCGTAGCCCCACAGACCTGGGGGCTGCGGGCTTTCCTGCTGCCTTCACCCTCAAAACCACCCTTTCCCACTTGGCACTGCTCCAGGCTCAAAAATGGCCATACGGCTGGAGATGTGTCCCCCGCCCAAAGAGCCAGCAGGGAAAACTATGCCTTGTTCTAAAGCTCTTTGGGAACCGCTTGCTTGGCCCCACAGACGTGGGGGCTGCGGGCTTTCCTGCTGCCTTCAGCCTCAAAGCCACCCTTTCCCACTTGGCGCCGGTCCAGGCACAAAAATGGCCATACGGCTGGAGATGGGTCCCCCGCCCAAAGAGCCAGCAGGGAAAACTATGCCTTGTTCTAAAGCTCTTTGGGAACCGCTTGCGTAGCCCCACAGACCTGGGGGCTGCAGTCTTTGCTGCTGTCTTCAGCCTCAAAGCCACCCTTTCCCACTTGGCGCCCTATCAGGCACAAAAATGGCCTATGGGTGGAGATGGGTCCCATGCCCAAAGAGCCAGCAGGGAAAACTATGCCTTGTTCTAAAGCTCTTTGGGAACCGCTTGCGTAGCCCCACAGACGTGGGGGCTGCGGGCTTTCCTGCTGCCTTCAGCCTCAAAGCCACCCTTTCGCACTTGGGGCTTCGCCAGGCACAAAAATGGCCATATGGCTGGAGATGGGTCCCATGCCCTAAGAGCCAGCAGGGAAAACTATGCCTTGTTCTAAAGCTCTTTGGGAACCGCTTGCGTAGCCCCACAGACCTGGGGGCTGCGGGCTTTGCTGCTGCCTTCAGCCTCAAAGCCACCCTTTCCCACTTGGCGCCGCGCCAGGCACAAAAATGGCCATACGGCTGGAGATGGGTCCCCCGCCCAAAGAGCCAGCAGGGAAAACTATGCCTTGTTCTAAAGCTCTTTGGGAACCGCTTGCGTAGCCCCACAGACCTGGGGGCTGCAGTCTTTGCTGCTGCCTTCAGCCTCAAAACCACCCTTTCCCACTACGCACCGCGCCAGGCACAAAAATGGCCATACGGCTGGAGATGGGTCCCCCGCCCAAAGAGCCAGCAGGGAAAACTATGCCTTGTTCTAAAGCTCTTTGGGAACCGCTTGCTTGGCCCCACAGACGTGGGGGCTGCGGGCTTTCCTGCTGCCTTCAGCCTCAAAACCACCCTATGCCACTACGCACCGCGTCAGGCACAAAAATAGCCATACGGCTGGAGATGGGTCCCCCACCCAAAGAGCCAGCAGGGAAAATTATGCCTTGTTCTAAAGCTCTTTGGGAACCGCTTGCGTAGCCGCACAGACCTGGGGGCTGCGGGCTTTCCTGCTGCCTTCAGCCTCGACACCACCCTTTCCCACTTGGCGCCCTATCAAGCACAAAAATGGCCTATGGCTGGAGATGGGTCCCATGCCCAAAGAGCCAGCAGGGAAAACTATGCCTTGTTCTAAAGCTCTTTGGGAACCGCTTGCGTAGCCCCACACACGTGGGGGCTGCGGGCTTTCCTGCTGCCTTCAGCCTCAAAACCACCCTTTCCCACTTGGCACTGCTCCAGGCTCAAAAATGGCCATACGGCTGGAGATGGGTCCCCCGCCCAGAGAGCCAGCAGGGAAAACTATGCCTTGTTCTAAAGCTCTTTGGGAACCGCTTGCGTAGCCCCACAGACCTGGGGGCTGCGGGCTTTCCTGCTGCCTTCAGCCTCAAAGCCACCCTTTCGCACTTGGGGCTTCGCCAGGCACAAAAATGGCCATATGGCTGGAGATGGGTCCCCCGCCCAAAGAGCGAGCAGGGAAAACTATGCCTTGTTCTAAAGCTCTTTGGGAACCGCTTGCGTAGCCCCACAGACCTGGGGGCTGCGGGCTTTCCTGCTGCCTTCAGCCTCAAAGCCACCCTTTCCCACTTGGCGCCGGGTCAGGGACAAAAATGGCCATACGGCTGGAGATGGGTCCCCCGCCCAAAGAGCCAGCAGGGAAAACTATGCCTTGTTCTAAAGCTCTTTGGGAACCGCTTGCTTGGCCCCACAGACCTGGGGGCTGCAGGCTTTGCTGCTGCCTTCAGCCTCGACACCACCCTTACCCACTTGGCGCCGCGCCAGGCACAAAAATGGCCATACGGCTGGAGATGTGTCCCCCGCCCAAAGAGCCAGCAGGGAAAACTATGCCTTGTTCTAAAGCTCTTTGGGAACCGCTTGCTTGGCCCCACAGACGTGGGGGCTGCGGGCTTTCCTGCTGCCTTCAGCCTCAAAACCACCCTATGCCACTACGCACCGCGTCAGGCACAAAAATAGCCATACGGCTGGAGATGGGTCCCCCACCCAAAGAGCCAGCAGGGAAAACTATGCCTTGTTCTAAAGCTCTTTGGGAACCGCTTGCGTAGCCCCACAGACCTGGGGGCTGCAGGCTTTCCTGCTGTCTTCAGCCTCAAAGCCACCCTTTCCCACTTGGCGCCCTATCAGGCACAAAAATGGCCTATGGGTGGAGATGGGTCCCATGCCCAAAGAGCCAGCAGGGAAAACTATGCCTTGTTCTAAAGCTCTTTGGGAACCGCTTGCGTAGCCCCACAGACCTGGGGGCTGCAGGCTTTCCTGCTGCCTTCAGCCTCGATACCACCATTTCCCACTTGGCGCTGCGCCATGCACAAAAATGGCCATACGGCTGGAGATGGGTCCCCCGCCCAAAGAGCCAGCAGGGAAAATTATGCCTTGTTCTAAAGCTCTTTGGGAACCGCTTGCGTAGCCTCACAGACCTGGGGGCTGCGGGCTTTCCTGCTGCCTTCAGCCTCAAAGCCACCCTTTCCCACTTTGCGCCGCATCAGGCTCAAAAATGGCCATACGGCTGGAGATGGGTCCCCCGCCCAAAGAGCCAGCAGGGAAAACTATGCCTTGTTCTAAAGCTCTTTGGGAACTGCTTGCGTAGCCCCACAGACCTGGGGGCTGCAGGCTTTCCTGCTGCCTTCAGCCTCAAAACCACCCTTTCCCACTACGCAACGCGCCAGGCATAAAAATAGCCATACGACTGGAGATGGGTCCCCCGCCCAAAGAGCCAGCAGGGAAAACTATGCCTTGTTCTAAAGCTCTTTGGGAACCGCTTGCGTAGCCCCACAGACCTTGGGGCTGCGGGCTTTCCTGCTGCCTTCAGCCTCGACAGCACCCTTTCCCACTTGGCTTCGCGCCAGGCACAAAAATGGCCTATGGCTGGAGATGGGTCCCATGCCCTAAGAGCCAGCTGGGAAAACTATGCCTTGTTCTAAAGCTCTTTGGGAACCGCTTGCGTAGCCCCACAGACCTGGGGGCTGCGGGCTTTCCTGCTGTCTTCAGCCTCAAAGCAACCCTTTCCCACTTGGCGCCCTATCAAGCACAAAAATGGCCTATGGCTGGAGATGGGTCCCATGCCCAAAGAGCCAGCAGGGAAAACTATGCCTTGTTCTAAAGCTCTTTGGGAACCGCTTGCGTAGCCCCACACACCTGGGGGCTGCGGGCTTTCCTGCTGCCTTCAGCCTTGACACCCCCCTTTCCCACTTGGCGCCCTATCAGGCACAAAAATGGCCTATGGCTGGAGATGGGTCCCATGCCCAAAGAGCCAGCAGGGAAAACTATGCCTTGTTCTAAAGCTCTTTGGGAACCGCTTGCTTGGCCCCACAGATCTGGGGGCTGCGGGCTTTCCTGCTGCCTTCAGCCTCGACACCACCCTTTCAAACTTGGCGCCGCGCCAGGCACAAAAATGGCCATACGGCTGGAGATGGGTCCCCCGCCCAAAGAGCCAGCAGGGAAAACTATGCCTTGTTCTAAAGCTCTTTGGGAACCGCTTGCGTAGCCCCACAGACCTGGGGGCTGCGGGCTTTCCTGCTGCCTTCACCCTCAAAACCACCCTTTCCCACTTGGCACTGCTCCAGGCTCAAAAATGGCCATACGGCTGGAGATGTGTCCCCCGCCCAAAGAGCCAGCAGGGAAAACTATGCCTTGTTCTAAAGCTCTTTGGGAACCGCTTGCGTAGCCCCACAGACCTGGGGGCTGCGGGCTTTCCTGCTGCCTTCAGCCTCAAAGCCACCCTTTCCCACTTGGCGCCGGTCCAGGCACAAAAATGGCCATACGGCTGGAGATGGGTCCCCCGCCCAAAGAGCCAGCAGGGAAAACTATGCCTTGTTCTAAAGCTCTTTGGGAACCGCTTGCGTAGCCCCACAGACCTGGGGGCTGCAGTCTTTGCTGCTGTCTTCAGCCTCAAAGCCACCCTTTCCCACTTGGCGCCCTATCAGGCACAAAAATGGCCTATGGGTGGAGATGGGTCCCATGCCCAAAGAGCCAGCAGGGAAAACTATGCCTTGTTCTAAAGCTCTTTGGGAACCGCTTGCGTAGCCCCACAGACGTGGGGGCTGCGGGCTTTCCTGCTGCCTTCAGCCTCGATACCACCATTTCCCACTTGGCGCTGCGCCATGCACAAAAATGGCCATAAGGCTGGAGATGGGTCCCCCGCCCAAAGAGCCAGCAGGGAAAACTATGCCTTGTTCTAAAGCTCTTTGGGAACCGCTTGCGTAGCCCCACAGACCTGGGGGCTGCGGGCTTTCCTGCTGCCTTTAGCCTCGACACCACCCTTTCCCTCTTGGCGCCGGGCCAGGCACAAAAATGGCCATATGGCTGGAGATGGGTCCCATGCCCAAAGAGCCAGCAGGGAAAACTATGCCTTGTTCTAAAGCTCTTTGGGAACCGCTTGCGTAGCCCCACAGACCTGGGGGCTGCGGGCTTTGCTGCTGCCTTCAGCCTCAAAGCCACCCTTTCCCACTTGGCGCCGCGCCAGGCACAAAAATGGCCATACGGCTGGAGATGGGTCCCCCGCCCAAAGAGCCAGCAGGGAAAACTATGCCTTGTTCTAAAGCTCTTTGGGAACCGCTTGCTTGGCCCCACAGACCTGGGGGCTGCAGTCTTTGCTGCTGCCTTCAGCCTCAACACCACCCTTTCCCACTTGGCGCCGGGCCAGGGACAAAAATGGCCATACGGCTGGAGATGGGTCCCCTGCCCAAAGAGCCAGCAGGGAAAACTATGCCTTGTTCTAAAGCTCTTTGGTGAACCGCTTGCGTAGCCCCACAGACGTGGGGGCTGCGGGCTTTCCTGCTGCCTTCAGCGTCAAAACCACCCTTTCCCACTACGCACCGCGCCAGGCACAAAAATGGCCATACGGCTGGAGATGGGTCCCCCGCCCAAAGAGCCAGCAGGGAAAACTATGCCTTGTTCTAAAGCTCTTTGGGAACCGCTTGCTTGGCCCCACAGACGTGGGGGCTGCGGGCTTTCCTGCTGCCTTCAGCCTCAAAACCACCCTATGCCACTACGCACCGCGTCAGGCACAAAAATAGCCATACGGCTGGAGATGGGTCCCCCACCCAAACAGCCAGCAGGGAAAACTATGCCTTGTTCTAAAGCTCTTTGGGAACCGCTTGCGTAGCCCCACAGACCTGGGGGCTGCAGGCTTTCCTGCTGTCTTTAGCCTCAAAGCCACCCTTTCTCACTTGGCGCCCTATCAGGCACAAAAATGGCCATACGGCTGGAGATGGGTCCCCCGCCCAGAGAGCCAGCAGGGAAAACTATGCCTTGTTCTAAAGCTCTTTGGGAACCGCTTGCGTAGCCCCACAGACCTGGGGGCTGCGGGCTTTCCTGCTGCCTT
Organism: Rissa tridactyla; assembly: GCF_028500815.1. Classification (NCBI taxonomy): domain Eukaryota; kingdom Metazoa; phylum Chordata; class Aves; order Charadriiformes; family Laridae; genus Rissa; species Rissa tridactyla. The sequence continues at coordinate 37,195 of NW_026529453.1, read as the reverse complement.
CAGCCTCAAAGCCACCCTTTCCCACTTGGCGCTGCGCCATGCACAAAAATGGCCATACGGCTGGAGATGGGTCCCCCGCCCAAAGAGCCAGCAGGGAAAACTATGCCTTGTTCTAAAGCTCTTTGGGAACTGCTTGCGTAGCTCCACAGACCTGGGGGCTGCGGGCTTTCCTGCTGCCTTTAGCCTCGACACCACCCTTTCCCTCTTGGCGCCGCGCCAGGCACAAAAATGGCCGTACGGCTGGAGATGGGTCCCCCGCCCAAAGAGCCAGCAGGGAAAATTATGCCTTGTTCTAAAGCTCTTTGGGAACCGCTTGCGTAGCCGCACAGACCTGGGGGCTGCCGGCTTTCCTGCTGCCTTCAGCCTCGACACCACCCTTTCCAACTTGGCGCCCTATCAAGCACAAAAATGGCCTATGGCTGGAGATGGGTCCCATGCCCAAAGAGCCAGCAGGGAAAACTATGCCTTGTTCTAAAGCTCTTTGGGAACCGCTTGCGTAGCCCCACACACCTGGGGGCTGCGGGCTTTCCTGCTGCCTTCAGCCTCAAAGCCACCCTTTCCCACTTGGCGCCGCATCAGGCACAAAAATGGCCATACGGCTGGAGATGGGTCCCCCGCCCAAAGAGCCAGCAGGGAAAACTATGCCTTGTTCTAAAGCTCTTTGGGAACCGCTTGCGTAGCCCCACAGACCTGGGGGCTGCAGGCTTTCCTGCTGCCTTCAGCCTCAAAACCACCCTTTCCCACTACGCAACACGCCAGGCATAAAAATAGCCATACGACTGGAGATGGGTCCCCCGCCCAAAGAGCCAGCAGGGAAAACTATGCCTTGTTCTAAAGCTCTTTGGGAACCGCTTGCGTAGCCCCACAGACCTTGGGGCTGCGGGCTTTCCTGCTGCCTTCAGCCTCGACAGCACCCTTTCCCACTTGGCTTCGCGCCAGGCACAAAAATGGCCTATGGGTGGAGATGGGTCCCATGCCCTAAGAGCCAGCTGGGAAAACTATGCCTTGTTCTAAAGCTCTTTGGGAACCGCTTGCGTAGCACCACAGACCTGGGGGCTGCAGGCTTTGCTCCTGCCTTCAGCCTCAAAGCCACCCTTTCCCACCTGGCGCCGCGCCAGGCTCAAAAATGGCCATACGGCTGGAGATGGGTCCCCCGCCCAGAGAGCCAGCAGCGAAAAATATGCCTTGTTCTAAAGCTCTTTGGGAACCGCTTGCGTAGCCCAACAGACCTGGGGGCTGCGGGCTTTCCTGCTGTCTTCAGCCTCAAAGCAACCCTTTCCCACTTGGCGCCCTATCAAGCACAAAAATGGCCTATGGCTGGAGATGGGTCCCATGCCCAAAGAGCCAGCAGGGAAAACTATGCCTTGTTCTAAAGCTCTTTGGGAACCGCTTGCGTAGCCCCACACACCTGGGGGCTGCGGGCTTTCCTGCTGCCTTCAGCCTCAAAACCACCCTTTCCCACTTGGCCCCCGGCCAGGCACAAAAATGGCCATACGGCTGGAGATGGGTCCCCCGCCCAAAGAGCCAGCAGGGAAAACTATGCCTTGTTCTAAAGCTCTTTGGGAACCGCTTGCGTAGCCCCACAGACCTGGGGGCTGCGGGCTTTGCTGCTGCCTTCAGCCTCAAAACCACCCTTTCCCACTTGGCGCTGCGCCAGGCACAAAAATGGCCATACGGCTGGAGATGGGTCCCCCGCCCAAAGAGCCAGCAGGGAAAATTATGCCTTGTTCTAAAGCTCTTTGGGAACCGCTTGCGTAGCCCCACAGACGTGGGGGCTGCGGGCTTTCCTGCTGCCTTTAGCCTCGACACAACCCTTTCCCACTTGGCGCCGCGCCAGGCTCAAAAATGGCCATACGGCTGGAGATGTGTCCCCCGCCCAAAGAGCCAGCAGGGAAAACTATGCCTTGTTCTAAAGCTCTTTGGGAACCGCTTGCTTGGCCCCACAAACTTGGGGACTGCAGTCTTTGCTGCTGCCTTCAGCCTCAACACCACCCTTTCCCACTACGCACCGCGCCAGGCACAAAAATGGCCATACGGCTGGAGATGGGTCCCCTGCCAAAAGAGCCAGCAGGGAAAACTATGCCTTGTTCTAAAGCTCTTTGGGAACCGCTTGCGTAGCCCCACAGACCTGGGGGCTGCGGGCTTTCCTGCTGCCTTCAGATTCAAAGCCACCCTTTCCCTCTTGGGGCTTCGCCAGGCACAAAAATGGCCATACGGCTGGAGATGGGTCCCCCGCCCAAAGAGCCAGCAGGGAAAACTATGCCTTGTTCTAAAGCTCTTTGGGAACCGCTTGCGTAGCCCCACAGACCTGGGGGCTGCGGGCTTTCCTGCTGCCTTCAGGCTCGACACCACCCTTTCCCACTTGGCGCTGCGCCAGGCTCAAAAATGGCCATACGGCTGGAGATGGGTCCCCCGCCCAAAAAGCCAGCAGGGAAAACTATGCCTTGTTCTAAAGCTCTTTGGGAACCGCTTGCGTAGCCCCACAGACCTGGGGGCTGCGGGCTTTGCTGCTGCCTTCAGCCTCAAAGCCACCCTTTCCCACTTGGCGCCGCGCCAGGCACAAAAATGGCCTATGGGTGGAGATGGGTCCCATGCCCAAAGAGCCAGCAGGGAAAACTATGCCTTGTTCTAAAGCTCTTTGGGAACCGCTTGCTTGGCCCCACAGACGTGGGGGCTGCGGGCTTTCCTGCTGCCTTCAGCCTCGACACCACCCTTTCCCACTTGGCACTGCTCCAGGCTCAAAAATGGCCATATGGCTGGAGATGGGTCCCCCGCCCAAAGAGCCAGCAGGGAAAACTATGCCTTGTTCTAAAGCTCTTTGGGAACCGCTTGCTTGGCCCCACAGACGTGGGGGCTGCGGGCTTTCCTGCTGCCTTCAGCCTCAAAACCACCCTTTCCCACTACGCACCGCGCCAGGCACAAAAATAGCCATACGTCTGGAGATGGGTCCCCCACCCAAAGAGCCAGCAGGGAAAACTATGCCTTGTTCTAAAGCTCTTTGAGAACCGCTTGCGTAGCCCCACAGACCTGGGGGCTGCGGGCTTTCCTGCTGCCTTCAGCCTCGACACCACCCTTTCCCACTTGGCGCCGCGCCAGGCACAAAAATGGCCATACGGCTGGAGATGGGTCCCCCGCCCAAAGAGCCAGCAGGGAAAACTATGCCTTGTTCTAAAGCTCTTTGGGAACCGCTTGCATAGCCCCACAGACCTGGGAGCTGCAGGCTTTCCTGCTGTCTTCAGCCTCAAAGCCACCCTTTCCCACTTGGCGCCCTATCAGGCACAAAAATGGCCTATGGCTGGAGATGGGTCCCATGCCCAAAGAGCCAGCAGGGAAAACTATGCCTTGTTCTAAAGCTCTTTGGGAACCGCTTGCGTAGCCCCACAGACCTGGGGGCTGCGGGCTTTCCTGCTGCCTTCAGCCTCAAAGCCACCCTTTCCCACTTATCGCCGGGCCAGGGACAAAAATGGCCATACGGCTGGAGATGGGTCCCATGCCCAAAGAGCCAGCAGGGAAAACTATGCCTTGTTCTAAAGCTCTTTGGGAACCGCTTGCGTAGCCCCACAGACCTGGGGGCTGCAGGCTTTGCTGCTGCCTTCAGCCTCGACACCACCCTTACCCACTTGGCGCCGCGCCAGGCACAAAAATGGCCATACGGCTGGAGATGGGTCCCCCGCCCAAAGAGCCAGCAGGGAAAACTATGCCTTGTTCTAAAGCTCTTTGGGAACCGCTTGCTTGGCCCCACAGACCTGGGGGCTGCAGTCTTTGCTGCTGCCTTCAGCCTCAACACCACCCTTTCCCACTTGGCGCCGGGCCAGGGACAAAAATGGCCATACGGCTGGAGATGGGTCCCCTGCCCAAAGAGCCAGCAGGGAAAACTATGCCTTGTTCTAAAGCTCTTTGGTGAACCGCTTGCGTAGCCCCACAGACGTGGGGGCTGCGGGCTTTCCTGCTGCCTTCAGCGTCAAAACCACCCTTTCCCACTACGCACCGCGCCAGGCACAAAAATGGCCATACGGCTGGAGATGGGTCCCCCGCCCAAAGAGCCAGCAGGGAAAACTATGCCTTGTTCTAAAGCTCTTTGGGAACCGCTTGCTTGGCCCCACAGACGTGGGGGCTGCGGGCTTTCCTGCTGCCTTTAGCCTCAAAACCACCCTATGCCACTACGCACCGCGTCAGGCACAAAAATAGCCATACGGCTGGAGATGGGTCCCCCACCCAAAGAGCCAGCAGGGAAAACTATGCCTTGTTCTAAAGCTCTTTGGGAACCGCTGGCGTAGCCCCACAGACCTGGGGGCTGCAGGCTTTCCTGCTGTCTTTAGCCTCAAAGCCACCCTTTCTCACTTGGCGCCCTATCAGGCACAAAAATGGCCTATGGGTGGAGATGGGTCCCATGCCCAAAGAGCCAGCAGGGAAAACTATGCCTTGTTCTAAAGCTCTTTGGGAACCGCTTGCGTAGCCCCACAGACCTGGGGGCTGCGGGCTTTCCTGCTGCCTTCAGCCTCAAAGCCACCCTTTCCCACTTGGCGCTGCGCCATGCACAAAAATGGCCATACGGCTGGAGATGGGTCCCCCGCCCAAAGAGCCAGCAGGGAAAACTATGCCTTGTTCTAAAGCTCTTTGGGAACCGCTTGCTAGGCCCCACAGACCTGGGGGCTGCGGGCTTTCCTGCTGCCTTTAGCCTCGACACCACCCTTTCCCTCTTGGCGCCGCGCCAGGCACAAAAATGGCCGTACGGCTGGAGATGGGTCCCCCGCCCAAAGAGCCAGCAGGGAAAATTATGCCTTGTTCTAAAGCTCTTTGGGAACCGCTTGCGTAGCCCCACAGACCTGGGGGCTGCGGGCTTTCCTGCTGCCTTCAGCCTCGACACCACCCTTTCCCACTTGGCGCCCTATCAAGCACAAAAATGGCCTATGGCTGGAGATGGGTCCCATGCCCAAAGAGCCAGCAGGGAAAACTATGCCTTGTTCTAAAGCTCTTTGGGAACCGCTTGCGTAGCCCCACACACGTGGGGGCTGCGGGCTTTCCTGCTGCCTTCAGCCTCAAAACCACCCTTTCCCACTTGGCCCCCGGCCAGGCACAAAAATGGCCATACGGCTGGAGATGGGTCCCCCGCCCAAAGAGCCAGCAGGGAAAACTATGCCTTGTTCTAAAGCTCTTTGGGAACCGCTTGCGTAGCCCCACAGACCTGGGGGCTGCAGGCTTTCCTGCTGCCTTCAGCCTCAAAACCACCCTTTCCCACTACGCAACACGCCAGGCATAAAAATAGCCATACGACTGGAGATGGGTCCCCCGCCCAAAGAGCCAGCAGGGAAAACTATGCCTTGTTCTAAAGCTCTTTGGGAACCGCTTGCGTAGCCCCACAGACCTTGGGGCTGCGGGCTTTCCTGCTGCCTTCAGCCTCGACAGCACCCTTTCCCACTTGGCTTCGCGCCAGGCACAAAAATGGCCTATGGCTGGAGATGGGTCCCATGCCCTAAGAGCCAGCTGGGAAAACTATGCCTTGTTCTAAAGCTCTTTGGGAACCGCTTGCGTAGCACCACAGACGTGGGGGCTGCAGGCTTTGCTCCTGCCTTCAGCCTCAAAGCCACCCTTTCCCACCTGGCGCCGCGCCAGGCTCAAAAATGGCCATACGGCTGGAGATGGGTCCCCCGCCCAGAGAGCCAGCAGGGAAAACTATGCCTTGTTCTAAAGCTCTTTGGGAACCGCTTGCGTAGCCCCACAGACCTGGGGGCTGCGGGCTTTCCTGCTGTCTTCAGCCTCAAAGGAACCCTTTCCCACTTGGCGCCCTATCAAGCACAAAAATGGCCTATGGCTGGAGATGGGTCCCATGCCCAAAGAGCCAGCAGGGAAAACTATGCCTTGTTCTAAAGCTCTTTGGGAACCGCTTGCGTAGCCCCACAGACGTGGGGGCTGCGGGCTTTCCTGCTGCCTTCAGCCTCAAAACCACCCTTTCCCACTTGGCCCCCGGCCAGGCACAAAAATGGCCATACGGCTGGAGATGGGTCCCCCGCCCAAAGAGCCAGCAGGGAAAACTATGCCTTGTTCTAAAGCTCTTTGGGAACCGCTTGCGTAGCCCCACAGACCTGGGGGCTGCAGGCTTTGCTGCTGCCTTCAGCCTCAAAACCACCCTTTCCCACTTGGCGCTGCGCCAGGCACAAAAATGGCCATACGGCTGGAGATGGGTCCCCCGCCCAAAGAGCCAGCAGGGAAAATTATGCCTTGTTCTAAAGCTCTTTGGGAACCGCTTGCGTAGCCCCACAGACCTGGGGGCTGCGGGCTTTCCTGCTGCCTTTAGCCTCGACACAACCCTTTCCCACTTGGCGCCGCGCCAGGCTCAAAAATGGCCATACGGCTGGAGATGGGTCCCCCTCCCAGAGAGCCAGCAGGGAAAACTATGCCTTGTTCTAAAGCTCTTTGGGAACCGCTTGCGTAGCCCCACAGACCTGGGGGCTGCGGGCTTTCCTGCTGCCTTCAAGCCTCAAAGCCACCCTTTCCCACTGGGCGCCGGGCCAGGCACAAAAATGGCCTATGGCTGGAGATGGGTCCCCCGAACAAAGAGCCAGCAGGGAAAACTATGCCTTGTTCTAAAGCTCTTTGGGAACTGCTTGCGTAGCCCCACAGACCTGGGGGCTGCAGGCTTTCCTGCTGCCTTCAGCCTCAAAGCCACCCTTTCCCACTTGGCGCCCTATCAAGCACAAAAATGGCCTATGGCTGGAGATGGGTCCCAGGCCCAAAGAGCCAGCAGGGAAAACTATGCCTTGTTCTAAAGCTCTTTGGGAACCGCTTGCTTGGCCCCACAGACGTGGGGGCTGCGGGCTTTCCTGCTGCCTTCAGCCTCGACACCACCCTTTCCCACTTGGCGCCGCGCCAGGCACAAAAATGGCCATACGGCTGGAGATGGGTCCCCCGCCCAAAGAGCCAGCAGGGAAAACTATGCCTTGTTCTAAAGCTCTTTGGGAACCGCTTGCGTATCCCCACAGACCTGGGGGCTGCGGGCTTTCCTGCTGCCTTCAGCCTCGACACCACCCTTTCCCACTTGGCACTGCTCCAGGCTCAAAAATGGCCATACGGCTGCAGATGGGTCCCCCGCCCAGAGAGCCAGCAGGGAAAACTATGCCTTGTTCTAAAGCTCTTTGGGAACCGCTTGCGTAGCCCCACAGACCTGGGGGCTGCGGGCTTTGCTGCTGCCTTCAGCCTCAAAGCCACCCTTTCCCACTTGGCGCCGGGCCAGGCACAAAAATGGCCATACGGCTGGAGATGGGTCCCCCGCCCAAAGAGCCAGCAGGGAAAACTATGCCTTGTTCTAAAGCTCTTTGGGAACCGCTTGCTTGGCCCCACAGACCTGGGGGCTGCAGTCTTTGCTGCTGCCTTCAGCCTCAACACCACCCTTTCCCACTTTGCGCCGCATCAGGCACAAAAATGGCCATACGGCTGGAGATGGGTCCCCCGCCCAAAGAGCCAGCAGGGAAAACTATGCCTTGTTCTAAAGCTCTTTGGGAACTGCTTGCGTAGCCCCACAGACCTGGGGGCTGCAGGCTTTCCTGCTGCCTTCAGCCTCAAAACCACCCTTTCCCACTACGCAACGCGCCAGGCATAAAAATAGCCATACGACTGGAGATGGGTCCCCCGCCCAAAGAGCCAGCAGGGAAAACTATGCCTTGTTCTAAAGCTCTTTGGGAACCGCTTGCGTAGCCCCACAGACCTTGGGGCTGCGGGCTTTCCTGCTGCCTTCAGCCTCGACAGCACCCTTTCCCACTTGGCTTCGCGCCAGGCACAAAAATGGCCTATGGCTGGAGATGGGTCCCATGCCCTAAGAGCCAGCTGGGAAAACTATGCCTTGTTCTAAAGCTCTTTGGGAACCGCTTGCGTAGCCCCACAGACCTGGGGGCTGCGGGCTTTCCTGCTGTCTTCAGCCTCAAAGCAACCCTTTCCCACTTGGCGCCCTATCAAGCACAAAAATGGCCTATGGCTGGAGATGTGTCCCATGCCCAAAGAGCCAGCAGGGAAAACTATGCCTTGTTCTAAAGCTCTTTGGGAACCGCTTGCGTAGCCCCACACACCTGGGGGCTGCGGGCTTTCCTGCTGCCTTCAGCCTTGACACCCCCCTTTCCCACTTGGCGCCCTATCAAGCACAAAAATGCCCTATGGCTGGAGATGGGTCCCATGCCCAAAGAGCCAGCAGGGAAAACTATGCCTTGTTCTAAAGCTCTTTGGGAACCGCTTGCTTGGCCCCACAGACCTGGGGGCTGCGGGCTTTCCTGCTGCCTTCAGCCTCGACACCACCCTTTCAAACTTGGCGCCGCGCCAGGCACAAAAATGGCCATACGGCTGGAGATGGGTCCCCCGCCCAAAGAGCCAGCAGGGAAAACTATGCCTTGTTCTAAAGCTCTTTGGGAACCGCTTGCGTAGCCCCACAGACCTGGGGGCTGCGGGCTTTCCTGCTGCCTTCAGCCTCGACACCACCCTTTCCCACTTGGCGCCCTATCAAGCACAAAAATGGCCTATGGCTGGAGATGGGTCCCATGCCCAAAGAGCCAGCAGGGAAAACTATGCCTTGTTCTAAAGCTCTTTGGGAACCGCTTGCGTAGCCCCACACACGTGGGGGCTGCGGGCTTTCCTGCTGCCTTCAGCCTCAAAACCACCCTTTCCCACTTGGCCCCCGGCCAGGCACAAAAATGGCCATACGGCTGGAGATGGGTCCCCCGCCCAAAGAGCCAGCAGGGAAAACTATGCCTTGTTCTAAAGCTCTTTGGGAACCGCTTGCGTAGCCCCACAGACCTTGGGGCTGCGGGCTTTCCTGCTGCCTTCAGCCTCGACAGCACCCTTTCCCACTTGGCTTCGCGCCAGGCACAAAAATGGCCTATGGCTGGAGATGGGTCCCATGCCCTAAGAGCCAGCTGGGAAAACTATGCCTTGTTCTAAAGCTCTTTGGGAACCGCTTGCGTAGCACCACAGACGTGGGGGCTGCAGGCTTTCCTGCTGCCTTCAGCCTCAAAGCCACCCTTTCCCACCTGGCGCCGCGCCAGGCTCAAAAATGGCCATACGGCTGGAGATGGGTCCCCCGCCCAGAGAGCCAGCAGGGAAAACTATGCCTTGTTCTAAAGCTCTTTGGGAACCGCTTGCGTAGCCCCACAGACCTGGGGGCTGCGGGCTTTCCTGCTGTCTTCAGCCTCAAAGCAACCCTTTCCCACTTGGCGCCCTATCAAGCACAAAAATGGCCTATGGCTGGAGATGGGTCCCATGCCCAAAGAGCCAGCAGGGAAAACTATGCCTTGTTCTAAAGCTCTTTGGGAACCGCTTGCGTAGCCCCACAGACGTGGGGGCTGCGGGCTTTCCTGCTGCCTTCAGCCTCAAAACCACCCTTTCCCACTTGGCCCCCGGCCAGGCACAAAAATGGCCATACGGCTGGAGATGGGTCCCCCGCCCAAAGAGCCAGCAGGGAAAACTATGCCTTGTTCTAAAGCTCTTTGGGAACCGCTTGCGTAGCCCCACAGACCTGGGGGCTGCAGGCTTTGCTGCTGCCTTCAGCCTCAAAACCACCCTTTCCCACTTGGCGCTGCGCCAGGCACAAAAATGGCCATACGGCTGGAGATGGGTCCCCCGCCCAAAGAGCCAGCAGGGAAAATTATGCCTTGTTCTAAAGCTCTTTGGGAACCGCTTGCGTAGCCCCACAGACCTGGGGGCTGCGGGCTTTCCTGCTGCCTTTAGCCTCGACACAACCCTTTCCCACTTGGCGCCGCGCCAGGCTCAAAAATGGCCATACGGCTGGAGATGGGTCCCCCTCCCAGAGAGCCAGCAGGGAAAACTATGCCTTGTTCTAAAGCTCTTTGGGAACCGCTTGCGTAGCCCCACAGACCTGGGGGCTGCGGGCTTTCCTGCTGCCTTCAAGCCTCAAAGCCACCCTTTCCCACTGGGCGCCGCGCCAGGCACAAAAATGGCCTATGGCTGGAGATGGGTCCCCCGAACAAAGAGCCAGCAGGGAAAACTATGCCTTGTTCTAAAGCTCTTTGGGAACTGCTTGCGTAGCCCCACAGACCTGGGGGCTGCAGGCTTTCCTGCTGCCTTCAGCCTCAAAGCCACCCTTTCCCACTTGGCGCCCTATCAAGCACAAAAATGGCCTATGGCTGGAGATGGGTCCCAGGCCCAAAGAGCCAGCAGGGAAAACTATGCCTTGTTCTAAAGCTCTTTGGGAACCGCTTGCTTGGCCCCACAGACGTGGGGGCTGCGGGCTTTCCTGCTGCCTTCAGCCTCGACACCACCCTTTCCCACTTGGCGCCGCGCCAGGCACAAAAATGGCCATACGGCTGGAGATGGGTCCCCCGCCCAAAGAGCCAGCAGGGAAAACTATGCCTTGTTCTAAAGCTCTTTGGGAACCGCTTGCGTATCCCCGCAGACCTGGGGGCTTCGGGCTTTCCTGCTGCCTTCACCCTCAAAACCACCCTTTCCCACTTGGCACTGCTCCAGGCTCAAAAATGGCCATACGGCTGCAGATGGGTCCCCCGCCCAGAGAGCCAGCAGGGAAAACTATGCCTTGTTCTAAAGCTCTTTGGGAACCGCTTGCGTAGCCCCACAGACCTGGGGGCTGCGGGCTTTGCTGCTGCCTTCAGCCTCAAAGCCACCCTTTCCCACTTGGCGCCGGGCCAGGCACAAAAATGGCCATACGGCTGGAGATGGGTCCCCCGCCCAAAGAGCCAGCAGGGAAAACTATGCCTTGTTCTAAAGCTCTTTGGGAACCGCTTGCTTGGCCCCACAGACCTGGGGGCTGCAGTCTTTGCTGCTGCCTTCAGCCTCAACACCACCCTTTCCCACTTTGCGCCGCATCAGGCACAAAAATGGCCATACGGCTGGAGATGGGTCCCCCGCCCAAAGAGCCAGCAGGGAAAACTATGCCTTGTTCTAAAGCTCTTTGGGAACTGCTTGCGTAGCCCCACAGACCTGGGGGCTGCAGGCTTTCCTGCTGCCTTCAGCCTCAAAACCACCCTTTCCCACTACGCAACGCGCCAGGCATAAAAATAGCCATACGACTGGAGATGGGTCCCCCGCCCAAAGAGCCAGCAGGGAAAACTATGCCTTGTTCTAAAGCTCTTTGGGAACCGCTTGCGTAGCCCCACAGACCTTGGGGCTGCGGGCTTTCCTGCTGCCTTCAGCCTCGACAGCACCCTTTCCCACTTGGCTTCGCGCCAGGCACAAAAATGGCCTATGGCTGGAGATGGGTCCCATGCCCTAAGAGCCAGCTGGGAAAACTATGCCTTGTTCTAAAGCTCTTTGGGAACCGCTTGCGTAGCCCCACAGACCTGGGGGCTGCGGGCTTTCCTGCTGTCTTCAGCCTCAAAGCAACCCTTTCCCACTTGGCGCCCTATCAAGCACAAAAATGGCCTATGGCTGGAGATGGGTCCCATGCCCAAAGAGCCAGCAGGGAAAACTATGCCTTGTTCTAAAGCTCTTTGGGAACCGCTTGCGTAGCCCCACACACCTGGGGGCTGCGGGCTTTCCTGCTGCCTTCAGCCTTGACACCCCCCTTTCCCACTTGGCGCCCTATCAAGCACAAAAATGGCCTATGGCTGGAGATGGGTCCCATGCCCAAAGAGCCAGCAGGGAAAACTATGCCTTGTTCTAAAGCTCTTTGGGAACCGCTTGCTTGGCCCCACAGACCTGGGGGCTGCGGGCTTTCCTGCTGCCTTCAGCCTCGACACCACCCTTTCAAACTTGGCGCCGCGCCAGGCACAAAAATGGCCATACGGCTGGAGATGGGTCCCCCGCCCAAAGAGCCAGCAGGGAAAACTATGCCTTGTTCTAAAGCTCTTTGGGAACCGCTTGCGTAGCCCCACAGACCTGGGGGCTGCGGGCTTTCCTGCTGCCTTCACCCTCAAAACCACCCTTTCCCACTTGGCACTGCTCCAGGCTCAAAAATGGCCATACGGCTGGAGATGTGTCCCCCGCCCAAAGAGCCAGCAGGGAAAACTATGCCTTGTTCTAAAGCTCTTTGGGAACCGCTTGCTTGGCCCCACAGACCTGGGGGCTGCGGGCTTTCCTGCTGCCTTCAGCCTCAAAGCCACCCTTTCCCACTTGGCGCCGGTCCAGGCACAAAAATGGCCATACGGCTGGAGATGGGTCCCCCGCCCAAAGAGCCAGCAGGGAAAACTATGCCTTGTTCTAAAGCTCTTTGGGAACCGCTTGCGTAGGCCCACAGACCTGGGGGCTGCAGTCTTTGCTGCTGTCTTCAGCCTCAAAGCCACCCTTTCCCACTTGGCGCCCTATCAGGCACAAAAATGGCCTATGGGTGGAGATGGGTCCCATGCCCAAAGAGCCAGCAGGGAAAACTATGCCTTGTTCTAAAGCTCTTTGGGAACCGCTTGCGTAGCCCCACAGACGTGGCGGCTGCGGGCTTTCCTGCTGCCTTCAGCCTCGATACCACCATTTCCCACTTGGCGCTGCGCCATGCACAAAAATGGCCATAAGGCTGGAGATGGGTCCCCCGCCCAAAGAGCCAGCAGGGAAAACTATGCCTTGTTCTAAAGCTCTTTGGGAACCGCTTGCGTAGCCCCACAGACCTGGGGGCTGCGGGCTTTCCTGCTGCCTTTAGCCTCGACACCACCCTTTCCCTCTTGGCGCCGGGCCAGGCACAAAAATGGCCATATGGCTGGAGATGGGTCCCATGCCCAAAGAGCCAGCAGGGAAAACTATGCCTTGTTCTAAAGCTCTTTGGGAACCGCTTGCGTAGCCCCACAGACCTGGGGGCTGCGGGCTTTGCTGCTGCCTTCAGCCTCAAAGCCACCCTTTCCCACTTGGCGCCGCGCCAGGCACAAAAATGGCCATACGGCTGGAGATGGGTCCCCCGCCCAAAGAGCCAGCAGGGAAAACTATGCCTTGTTCTAAAGCTCTTTGGGAACCGCTTGCTTGGCCCCACAGACCTGGGGGCTGCAGTCTTTGCTGCTGCCTTCAGCCTCAAAGCCACCCTTTCCCACTTGGCGCCGGGCCAGGGACAAAAATGGCCATACGGCTGGAGATGGGTCCCCTGCCCAAAGAGCCAGCAGGGAAAACTATGCCTTGTTCTAAAGCTCTTTGGTGAACCGCTTGCGTAGCCCCACAGACGTGGGGGCTGCGGGCTTTCCTGCTGCCTTCAGCGTCAAAACCACCCTTTCCCACTACGCACCGCGCCAGGCACAAAAATGGCCATACGGCTGGAGATGGGTCCCCCGCCCAAAGAGCCAGCAGGGAAAAACTATGCCTTGTTCTAAAGCTCTTTGGGAACCGCTTGCTTGGCCCCACAGACGTGGGGGCTGCGGGCTTTCCTGCTGCCTTCAGCCTCAAAACCACCCTATGCACTACGCACCGCGTCAGGCACAAAAATAGCCATACGGCTGGAGATGGGTCCCCCACCCAAAGAGCCAGCAGGGAAAACTATGCCTTGTTCTAAAGCTCTTTGGGAACCGCTTGCGTAGCCCCACAGACCTGGGGGCTGCAGGCTTTCCTGCTGTCTTTAGCCTCAAAGCCACCCTTTCTCACTTGGCGCCCTATCAGGCACAAAAATGGCCATACGGCTGGAGATGGGTCCCCCGCCCAGAGAGCCAGCAGGGAAAACTATGCCTTGTTCTAAAGCTCTTTGGGAACCGCTTGCGTAGCCCCACAGACCTGGGGGCTGCGGGCTTTCCTGCTGCCTTCAGCCTCAAAGCCACCCTTTCCCACTTGGCGCTGCGCCATGCACAAAAATGGCCATACGGCTGGAGATGGGTCCCCCGCCCAAAGAGCCAGCAGGGAAAACTATGCCTTGTTCTAAAGCTCTTTGGGAACTGGTTGCGTAGCTCCACAGACCTGGGGGCTGCGGGCTTTCCTGCTGCCTTTAGCCTCGACACCACCCTTTCCCTCTTAGCGCCGCGCCAGGCACAAAAATGGCCGTACGGCTGGAGATGGGTCCCCCGGCCGAAGAGCCAGCAGGGAAAATTATGCCTTGTTCTAAAGCTCTTTGGGAACCGCTTGCGTAGGCCGCACAGACCTGGGGGCTGCCGGCTTTCCTGCTGCCTTCAGCCTCGACACCACCCTTTCCCACTTGGCGCCCTATCAAGCACAAAAAATGGCCTATGGCTGGAGATGGGTCCCATGCCCAAAGAGCCAGCAGGGAAAACTATGCCTTGTTCTAAAGCTCTTTGGGATCCGCTTGCGTAGCCCCACAGACCTGGGGGCTGCGGGCTTTCCTGCTGCCTTCAGCCTCAAAACCACCCTTTCCCACTTGGCCCCCGGCCAGGCACAAAAATGGCCATACGGCTGGAGATGGGTCCCCCGCCCAAAGAGCCAGCAGGGAAAACTATGCCTTGTTCTAAAGCTCTTTGGGAACCGCTTGCGTAGCCGCACACACCTGGGGGCTGCGGGCTTTCCTGCTGCCTTCAGCCTCAAAGCCACCCTTTCCCACTTGGGCGCCGCATCAGGCACAAAAATGGCCATACGGCTGGAGATGGGTCCCCCCGCCCAAAGAGCCAGCAGGGAAAACTATGCCTTGTTCTAAAGCTCTTTGGGAACCGCTTGCGTAGCCCCACAGACCTGGGGGCTGCAGGCTTTCCTGCTGCCTTCAGCCTCAAAACCACCCTTTCCCACTACGCAACACGCCAGGCATAAAAATAGCCATACGACTGGAGATGGGTCCCCCGCCCAAAGAGCCAGCAGGAAAACTATGCCTTGTTCTAAAGCTCTTTGGGAACCGCTTGCGTAGCCCCACAGACCTTGGGGCTGCGGGCTTTCCTGCTGCCTTCAGCCTCGACAGCACCCTTTCCCACTTGGCTTCGCGCCAGGCACAAAAATGGCCTATGGGTGGAGATGGGTCCCATGCCCTAAGAGCCAGCAGGGAAAACTATGCCTTGTTCTAAAGCTCTTTGGGAACCGCTTGCGTAGCCCCACACACCTGGGGGCTGCGGGCTTTCCTGCTGCCTTCAGCCTCAAAACCACCCTTTCCCACCTGGCGCCGCGCCAGGCTCAAAAATGGCCATATGGCTGGAGATGGGTCCCCCTCCCAGAGAGCCAGCAGGGAAAACTATGCCTTGTTCTAAAGCTCTTTGGGAACCGCTTGCGTAGCCCCACAGACCTGGGGGCTGCGGGCTTTCCTGCTGTCTTCAGCCTCAAAGCAACCCTTTCCCACTTGGCGCCCTATCAAGCACAAAAATGGCCTATGGCTGGAGATGGGTCCCATGCCCAAAGAGCCAGCAGGGAAAACTATGCCTTGTTCTAAAGCTCTTTGGGAACCGCTTGCGTAGCCCCACACACCTGGGGGCTGCGGGCTTTCCTGCTGCCTTCAGCCTCAAAACCACCCTTTCCCACTTGGCCCCCGGCCAGGCACAAAAATGGCCATACGGCTGGAGATGGGTCCCCCCGCCCAAAGAGCCAGCAGGGAAAACTATGCCTTGTTCTAAAGCTCTTTGGGAACCGCTTGCGTAGCCCCACAGACCTGGGGGCTGCGGGCTTTGCTGCTGCCTTCAGCCTCAAAACCACCCTTTCCACTTGGCGCTGCGCCAGGCACAAAAATGGCCATACGGCTGGAGATGGGTCCCCCGCCCAAAGAGCCAGCAGGGAAAATTATGCCTTGTTCTAAAGCTCTTTGGGAACCGCTTGCGTAGCCCCACAGACCTGGGGGCTGCGGGCTTTCCTGCTGCCTTTAGCCTCGACACAACCCTTTCCCACCTTGGCGCCGCGCCAGGCTCAAAAATGGCCATACGGCTGGAGATGTGTCCCCCGCCCAAAGAGCCAGCAGGGAAAACTATGCCTTGTTCTAAAGCTCTTTGGGAACCGCTTGCTTGGCCCCACAAACTTGGGGACTGTAGTCTTTGCTGCTGCCTTCAGCCTCAAACACCACCCTTTCCCACTTGGCGCCGCGCCAGGCACAAAAATGGCCATACGGCTGGAGATGGGTCCCAGGCCCAAAGAGCCAGCAGGGAAAACTATGCCTTGTTCTAAAGCTCTTTGGGAACCGCTTGCGTAGCCCCACAGACCTGGGGCTGCGGGCTTTCCTGCTGCCTTCAGATTCAAAGCCACCCTTTCCCTCTTGGGGCTTCGCCAGGCACAAAAATGCCCATACGGCTGGAGATGGGTCCCCCCGCCCAAAGAGCGAGCAGGGAAAACTATGCCTTGTTCTAAAGCTCTTTGGGAACCGCTTGCGTAGCCCCACAGACCTGGGGGCTGCGGGCTTTCCTGCTGCCTTCAGGCTCGACACCACCCTTTCCCACTTGGCGCTGCGCCAGGCTCAAAAATGGCCATACGGCTGGAGATGGGTCCCCCGCCCAAAGAGCCAGCAGGGAAAACTATGCCTTGTTCTAAAGCTCTTTGGGAACCGCTTGCGTAGCCCCAACAGACCTGGGGGCTGCGGGCTTTGCTGCTGCCTTCAGCCTCAAAGCCACCCTTTCCCACTTGGCGCCGCGCCAGGCACAAAAATGGCCTATGGGTGGAGATGGGTCCCATGCCCAAAGAGCCAGCAGGGAAAACTATGCCTTGTTCTAAAGCTCTTTGGGAACCGCTTGCTTGGCCCCACAGACGTGGGGGCTGCGGGCTTTCCTGCTGCCTTCAGCCTCGACACCACCCTTTCCCACTTGGCACTGCTCCAGGCTCAAAAAATGGCCATATGGCTGGAGATGGGTCCCCCGCCCAAAGAGCCAGCAGGGAAAACTATGCCTTGTTCTAAAGCTCTTTGGGAACCGCTTGCTTGGCCCCACAGACCTGGGGGCTGCAGTCTTTTGCTGCTGCCTTCAGCCTCAACACCACCCTTTCCCCACTTGGCGCCGGGCCAGGGACAAAAATGGCCATACGGCTGGAGATGGGTCCCCTGCCCAAAGAGCCAGCAGGGAAAACTATGCCTTGTTCTAAAGCTCTTTGGTGAACCGCTTGCGTAGCCCCACAGACGTGGGGGCTGCGGGCTTTCTGCTGCCTTCAGCGTCAAAACCACCCTTTCCCACTACGCACCGCGCCAGGCACAAAAATGGCCATACGGCTGGAGATGGGTCCCCCGCCCAAAGAGCCAGCAGGGAAAACTATGCCTTGTTCTAAAGCTCTTTGGGAACCGCTTGCTTGGCCCCACAGACGTGGGGGCTGCGGGCTTTCCTGCTGCCTTCAGCCTCAAAACCACCCTATGCCACTACGCACCGAGTCAGGCACAAAAATAGCCATACGGCTGGAGATGGGTCCCCCCACCCAAAGAGCAGCAGGGAAAACTATGCCTTGTTCTAAAGCTCTTTGGGAACCGCTTGCGTAGCCCCACAGACCTGGGGGCTGCAGGCTTTCCCTGCTGTCTTTAGCCTCAAAGCCACCCTTTCTCACTTGGCGCCCTATCAGGCACAAAAATGGCCATACGGCTGGAGATGGGTCCCCCGCCCAGAGAGCCAGCAGGGAAAACTATGCCTTGTTCTAAAGCTCTTTGGGAACCGCTTGCGTAGCCCCACAGACCTGGGGGCTGCGGGCTTTCCTGCTGCCTTCAGCCTCAAAGCCACCCTTTCCCACTTGGCGCTGCGCCATGCACAAAAATGGCCATACGGCTGGAGATGGGTCCCCCGCCCAAAGAGCCAGCAGGGAAAACTATGCCTTGTTCTAAAGCTCTTTGGGAACTGCTTGCGTAGCTCCACAGACCTGGGGCTGCGGGCTTTCCTGCTGCCTTTAGCCTCGACACCACCCTTTCCCTCTTAGCGCCGCGCCAGGCACAAAAATGGCCGTACGGCTGGAGATGGGTCCCCCGGCCGAAGAGCCAGCAGGGAAAATTATGCCTTGTTCTAAAGCTCTTTGGGAACCGCTTGCGTAGCCGCACAGACCTGGGGGCTGCCGGCTTTCCTGCTGCCTTCAGCCTCGACACCACCCTTTCCCACTTGGCGCCCTATCAAGCACAAAAATGGCCTATGGCTGGAGATGGGTCCCATGCCCAAAGAGCCAGCAGGGAAAACTATGCCTTGTTCTAAAGCTCTTTGGGAACCGCTTGCGTAGCCCCACAGACCTGGGGGCTGCGGGCTTTCCTGCTGCCTTCAGCCTCAAAACCACCCTTTCCCACTTGGCCCCCGGCCAGGCACAAAAATGGCCATACGGCTGGAGATGGGTCCCCCGCCCAAAGAGCCAGCAGGGAAAACTATGCCTTGTTCTAAAGCTCTTTGGGAACCGCTTGCGTAGCCGCACACACCTGGGGGCTGCGGGCTTTCCTGCTGCCTTCAGCCTCAAAGCCACCCTTTCCCACTTGGCGCCGCATCAGGCACAAAAATGGCCATACGGCTGGAGATGGGTCCCCCGCCCAAAGAGCCAGCAGGGAAAACTATGCCTTGTTCTAAAGCTCTTTGGGAACCGCTTGCGTAGCCCCACAGACCTGGGGGCTGCGGGCTTTGCTGCTGCCTTCAGCCTCAAAACCACCCTTTCCCACTACGGAACACGCCAGGCATAAAAATAGCCATACGACTGGAGATGGGTCCCCCGCCCAAAGAGCCAGCAGGGAAAACTATGCCTTGTTCTAAAGCTCTTTGGGAACCGCTTGCGTAGCCCCACAGACCTTGGGGCTGCGGGCTTTCCTGCTGCCTTCAGCCTCGACAGCACCCTTTCCCACTTGGCTTCGCGCCAGGCACAAAAATGGCCTATGGGTGGAGATGGGTCCCATGCCCTAAGAGCCAGCTGGGAAAACTATGCCTTGTTCTAAAGCTCTTTGGGAACCGCTTGCGTAGCCCCACACACCTGGGGGCTGCGGGCTTTCCTGCTGCCTTCAGCCTCAAAACCACCCTTTCCCACTTGGCCCCCGGCCAGGCACAAAAATGGCCATACGGCTGGAG
The DNA here is from genome assembly GCF_028500815.1 of Rissa tridactyla. Taxonomy (NCBI): domain Eukaryota; kingdom Metazoa; phylum Chordata; class Aves; order Charadriiformes; family Laridae; genus Rissa; species Rissa tridactyla. Next base: position 18,425 of record NW_026529453.1, on the reverse strand, counting down.
ATGGGTCCCCCGCCCAAAGAGCCAGCAGGGAAAACTATGCCTTGTTCTAAAGCTCTTTGGGAACCGCTTGCGTAGCCCCACAGACCTGGGGGCTGCGGGCTTTGCTGCTGCCTTCAGCCTCAAAACCACCCTTTCCCACTTGGCGCTGCGCCAGGCACAAAAATGGCCATACGGCTGGAGATGGGTCCCCCGCCCAAAGAGCCAGCAGGGAAAATTATGCCTTGTTCTAAAGCTCTTTGGGAACCGCTTGCGTAGCCCCACAGACCTGGGGGCTGCGGGCTTTCCTGCTGCCTTTAGCCTCGACACAACCCTTTCCCACTTGGCGCCGCGCCAGGCTCAAAAATGGCCATACGGCTGGAGATGTGTCCCCCGCCCAAAGAGCCAGCAGGGAAAACTATGCCTTGTTCTAAAGCTCTTTGGGAACCGCTTGCTTGGCCCCACAAACTTGGGGACTGCAGTCTTTGCTGCTGCCTTCAGCCTCAACACCACCCTTTCCCACTACGCACCGCGCCAGGCACAAAAATGGCCATACGGCTGGAGATGGGTCCCCTGCCAAAAGAGCCAGCAGGGAAAACTATGCCTTGTTCTAAAGCTCTTTGGGAACCGCTTGCGTAGCCCCACAGACCTGGGGGCTGCGGGCTTTCCTGCTGCCTTCAGATTCAAAGCCACCCTTTCCCTCTTGGGGCTTCGCCAGGCACAAAAATGGCCATACGGCTGGAGATGGGTCCCCCGCCCAAAGAGCGAGCAGGGAAAACTATGCCTTGTTCTAAAGCTCTTTGGGAACCGCTTGCGTAGCCCCACAGACCTGGGGGCTGCGGGCTTTCCTGCTGCCTTCAGGCTCGACACCACCCTTTCCCACTTGGCGCTGCGCCAGGCTCAAAAATGGCCATACGGCTGGAGATGGGTCCCCCGCCCAAAGAGCCAGCAGGGAAAACTATGCCTTGTTCTAAAGCTCTTTGGGAACCGCTTGCGTAGCCCCACAGACCTGGGGGCTGCGGGCTTTGCTGCTGCCTTCAGCCTCAAAGCCACCCTTTCCCACTTGGCGCCGCGCCAGGCACAAAAATGGCCTATGGGTGGAGATGGGTCCCATGCCCAAAGAGCCAGCAGGGAAAACTATGCCTTGTTCTAAAGCTCTTTGGGAACCGCTTGCTTGGCCCCACAGACGTGGGGGCTGCGGGCTTTCCTGCTGCCTTCAGCCTCGACACCACCCTTTCCCACTTGGCACTGCTCCAGGCTCAAAAATGGCCATATGGCTGGAGATGGGTCCCCCGCCCAAAGAGCCAGCAGGGAAAACTATGCCTTGTTCTAAAGCTCTTTGGGAACCGCTTGCTTGGCCCCACAGACGTGGGGGCTGCGGGCTTTCCTGCTGCCTTCAGCCTCAAAACCACCCTATGCCACTACGCACCGCGCCAGGCACAAAAATAGCCATACGTCTGGAGATGGGTCCCCCACCCAAAGAGCCAGCAGGGAAAACTATGCCTTGTTCTAAAGCTCTTTGGGAACCGCTTGCGTAGCCCCACAGACCTGGGGGCTGCGGGCTTTCCTGCTGCCTTCAGCCTCGACACCACCCTTTCCCACTTGGCGCCGCGCCAGGCACAAAAATGGCCATACGGCTGGAGATGGGTCCCCCGCCCAAAGAGCCAGCAGGGAAAACTATGCCTTGTTCTAAAGCTCTTTGGGAACCGCTTGCATAGCCCCACAGACCTGGGAGCTGCAGGCTTTCCTGCTGTCTTCAGCCTCAAAGCCACCCTTTCCCACTTGGCGCCCTATCAGGCACAAAAATGGCCTATGGCTGGAGATGGGTCCCATGCCCAAAGAGCCAGCAGGGAAAACTATGCCTTGTTCTAAAGCTCTTTGGGAACCGCTTGCGTAGCCCCACAGACCTGGGGGCTGCGGGCTTTCCTGCTGCCTTCACCCTCAAAACCACCCTTTCCCACTTATCGCCGGGCCAGGGACAAAAATGGCCATACGGCTGGAGATGGGTCCCATGCCCAAAGAGCCAGCAGGGAAAACTATGCCTTGTTCTAAAGCTCTTTGGGAACCGCTTGCGTAGCCCCACAGACCTGGGGGCTGCAGGCTTTGCTGCTGCCTTCAGCCTCGACACCACCCTTACCCACTTGGCGCCGCGCCAGGCACAAAAATGGCCATACGGCTGGAGATGGGTCCCCCGCCCAAAGAGCCAGCAGGGAAAACTATGCCTTGTTCTAAAGCTCTTTGGGAACCGCTTGCTTGGCCCCACAGACCTGGGGGCTGCAGTCTTTGCTGCTGCCTTCAGCCTCAACACCACCCTTTCCCACTTGGCGCCGGGCCAGGGACAAAAATGGCCATACGGCTGGAGATGGGTCCCCCGCCCAAAGAGCCAGCAGGGAAAACTATGCCTTGTTCTAAAGCTCTTTGGTGAACCGCTTGCGTAGCCCCACAGACGTGGGGGCTGCGGGCTTTCCTGCTGCCTTCAGCGTCAAAACCACCCTTTCCCACTACGCACCGCGCCAGGCACAAAAATGGCCATACGGCTGGAGATGGGTCCCCCGCCCAAAGAGCCAGCAGGGAAAACTATGCCTTGTTCTAAAGCTCTTTGGGAACCGCTTGCTTGGCCCCACAGACGTGGGGGCTGCGGGCTTTCCTGCTGCCTTTAGCCTCAAAACCACCCTATGCCACTACGCACCGCGTCAGGCACAAAAATAGCCATACGGCTGGAGATGGGTCCCCCACCCAAAGAGCCAGCAGGGAAAACTATGCCTTGTTCTAAAGCTCTTTGGGAACCGCTTGCGTAGCCCCACAGACCTGGGGGCTGCAGGCTTTCCTGCTGTCTTTAGCCTCAAAGCCACCCTTTCTCACTTGGCGCCCTATCAGGCACAAAAATGGCCTATGGGTGGAGATGGGTCCCATGCCCAAAGAGCCAGCAGGGAAAACTATGCCTTGTTCTAAAGCTCTTTGGGAACCGCTTGCGTAGCCCCACAGACCTGGGGGCTGCGGGCTTTCCTGCTGCCTTCAGCCTCAAAGCCACCCTTTCCCACTTGGCGCTGCGCCATGCACAAAAATGGCCATACGGCTGGAGATGGGTCCCCCGCCCAAAGAGCCAGCAGGGAAAACTATGCCTTGTTCTAAAGCTCTTTGGGAACCGCTTGCTTGGCCCCACAGACCTGGGGGCTGCGGGCTTTCCTGCTGCCTTTAGCCTCGACACCACCCTTTCCCTCTTGGCGCCGCGCCAGGCACAAAAATAGCCATACGGCTGGAGATGGGTCCCCCGCCCAAAGAGCCAGCAGGGAAAATTATGCCTTGTTCTAAAGCTCTTTGGGAACCGCTTGCGTAGCCCCACAGACCTGGGGGCTGCGGGCTTTCCTGCTGCCTTCAGCCTCGACACCACCCTTTCCCACTTGGCGCCCTATCAAGCACAAAAATGGCCTATGGCTGGAGATGGGTCCCATGCCCAAAGAGCCAGCAGGGAAAACTATGCCTTGTTCTAAAGCACTTTGGGAACCGCTTGCGTAGCCCCACACACGTGGGGGCTGCGGGCTTTCCTGCTGCCTTCAGCCTCAAAACCACCCTTTCCCACTTGGCCCCCGGCCAGGCACAAAAATGGCCATACGGCTGGAGATGGGTCCCCCGCCCAAAGAGCCAGCAGGGAAAACTATGCCTTGTTCTAAAGCTCTTTGGGAACCGCTTGCGTAGCCCCACAGACCTGGGGGCTGCAGGCTTTCCTGCTGCCTTCAGCCTCAAAACCACCCTTTCCCACTACGCAACACGCCAGGCATAAAAATAGCCATACGACTGGAGATGGGTCCCCCGCCCAAAGAGCCAGCAGGGAAAACTATGCCTTGTTCTAAAGCTCTTTGGGAACCGCTTGCGTAGCCCCACAGACCTTGGGGCTGCGGGCTTTCCTGCTGCCTTCAGCCTCGACAGCACCCTTTCCCACTTGGCTTCGCGCCAGGCACAAAAATGGCCTATGGCTGGAGATGGGTCCCATGCCCTAAGAGCCAGCTGGGAAAACTATGCCTTGTTCTAAAGCTCTTTGGGAACCGCTTGCGTAGCACCACAGACGTGGGGGCTGCAGGCTTTGCTCCTGCCTTCAGCCTCAAAGCCACCCTTTCCCACCTGGCGCCGCGCCAGGCTCAAAAATGGCCATACGGCTGGAGATGGGTCCCCCGCCCAGAGAGCCAGCAGGGAAAACTATGCCTTGTTCTAAAGCTCTTTGGGAACCGCTTGCGTAGCCCCACAGACCTGGGGGCTGCGGGCTTTCCTGCTGTCTTCAGCCTCAAAGCAACCCTTTCCCACTTGGCGCCCTATCAAGCACAAAAATGGCCTATGGCTGGAGATGGGTCCCATGCCCAAAGAGCCAGCAGGGAAAACTATGCCTTGTTCTAAAGCTCTTTGGGAACCGCTTGCGTAGCCCCACACACCTGGGGGCTGCGGGCTTTCCTGCTGCCTTCAGCCTCAAAACCACCCTTTCCCACTTGGCCCCCGGCCAGGCACAAAAATGGCCATACGGCTGGAGATGGGTCCCCCGCCCAAAGAGCCAGCAGGGAAAACTATGCCTTGTTCTAAAGCTCTTTGGGAACCGCTTGCGTAGCCCCACAGACCTGGGGGCTGCAGGCTTTCCTGCTGCCTTCAGCCTCAAAACCACCCTTTCCCACTTGGCGCTGCGCCAGGCACAAAAATGGCCATACGGCTGGAGATGGGTCCCCCGCCCAAAGAGCCAGCAGGGAAAATTATGCCTTGTTCTAAAGCTCTTTGGGAACCGCTTGCGTAGCCCCACAGACCTGGGGGCTGCGGGCTTTCCTGCTGCCTTTAGCCTCGACACAACCCTTTCCCACTTGGCGCCGCGCCAGGCTCAAAAATGGCCATACGGCTGGAGATGGGTCCCCCGCCCAGAGAGCCAGCAGGGAAAACTATGCCTTGTTCTAAAGCTCTTTGGGAACCGCTTGCGTAGCCCCACAGACCTGGGGGCTGCGGGCTTTCCTGCTGCCTTCAAGCCTCAAAGCCACCCTTTCCCACTGGGCGCCGGGCCAGGCACAAAAATGGCCTATGGCTGGAGATGGGTCCCCCGAACAAAGAGCCAGCAGGGAAAACTATGCCTTGTTCTAAAGCTCTTTGGGAACTGCTTGCGTAGCCCCACAGACCTGGGGGCTGCAGGCTTTCCTGCTGCCTTCAGCCTCAAAGCCACCCTTTCCCACTTGGCGCCCTATCAAGCACAAAAATGGCCTATGGCTGGAGATGGGTCCCAGGCCCAAAGAGCCAGCAGGGAAAACTATGCCTTGTTCTAAAGCTCTTTGGGAACCGCTTGCTTGGCCCCACAGACGTGGGGGCTGCGGGCTTTCCTGCTGCCTTCAGCCTCGACACCACCCTTTCCCACTTGGCGCCGCGCCAGGCACAAAAATGGCCATACGGCTGGAGATGGGTCCCCCGCCCAAAGAGCCAGCAGGGAAAAATATGCCTTGTTCTAAAGCTCTTTGGGAACCGCTTGCGTATCCCCACAGACCTGGGGGCTGCGGGCTTTCCTGCTGCCTTCACCCTCAAAACCACCCTTTCCCACTTGGCACTGCTCCAGGCTCAAAAATGGCCATACGGCTGCAGATGGGTCCCCCGCCCAGAGAGCCAGCAGGGAAAACTATGCCTTGTTCTAAAGCTCTTTGGGAACCGCTTGCGTAGCCCCACAGACCTGGGGGCTGCGGGCTTTGCTGCTGCCTTCAGCCTCAAAGCCACCCTTTCCCACTTGGCGCCGGGCCAGGCACAAAAATGGCCATACGGCTGGAGATGGGTCCCCCGCCCAAAGAGCCAGCAGGGAAAACTATGCCTTGTTCTAAAGCTCTTTGGGAACCGCTTGCTTGGCCCCACAGACCTGGGGGCTGCAGTCTTTGCTGCTGCCTTCAGCCTCAACACCACCCTTTCCCACTACGCACCGCGCCAGGCACAAAAATGGCCATACGGCTGGAGATGGGTCCCCTGCCAAAAGAGCCAGCAGGGAAAACTATGCCTTGTTCTAAAGCTCTTTGGGAACCGCTTGCGTAGCCCCACAGACCTGGGGGCTGCGGGCTTTCCTGCTGCCTTCAGATTCAAAGCCACCCTTTCCCTCTTGGGGCTTCGCCAGGCACAAAAATGGCCATACGGCTGGAGATGGGTCCCCCGCCCAAAGAGCGAGCAGGGAAAACTATGCATTGTTCTAAAGCTCTTTGGGAACCGCTTGCGTAGCCCCACAGACCTGGGGGCTGCGGGCTTTCCTTCTGCCTTCAGCCTCGACACCACCCTTTCCCACTTGGCGCTGCGCCAGGCTCAAAAATGGCCATACGGCTGGAGATGGGTCCCCCGCCCTAAGAGCCAGCAGGGAAAACTATGCCTTGTTCTAAAGCTCTTTGGGAACCGCTTGCGTAGCCCCACAGACCTGGGGGCTGCAGGCTTTGCTCCTGCCTTCAGCCTCAAAGCCACCCTTTCCCACCTGGCGCCGCGCCAGGCTCAAAAATGGCCATACGGCTGGAGATGGGTCCCCCGCCCAAAGAGCCAGCAGGGAAAACTATGCCTTGTTCTAAAGCTCTTTGGGAACCGCTTGCGTAGCCCCACAGACCTGGGGGCTGCAGGCTTTCCTGCTGTCTTCAGCCTCGACACCACCCTTTCCCACTTGGCGCCCTATCAGGCACAAAAATGGCCATACGGCTGGAGATGGGTCCCCCGCCCAAAGAGCCAGCAGGGAAAACTATGCCTTGTTCTAAAGCTCTTTGGGAACCGCTTGCGTAGCCCCACAGACCTGGGGGCTGCGGGCTTTGCTGCTGCCTTCAGCCTCAAAGCCACCCTTTCCCACTTGGCGCCGCGCCAGGCACAAAAATGGCCTATGGCTGGAGATGGGTCCCATGCCCAAAGAGCCAGCAGGGAAAACTATGCCTTGTTCTAAAGCTCTTTGGGAACCGCTTGCTTGGCCCCAGAGACGTGGGGGCTGCGGGCTTTCCTGCTGCCTTCAGCCTCAAAACCACCCTATGCCACTACGCACCGCGCCAGGCACAAAAATGGCCATACGTCTGGAGATGGGTCCCCCACCCAAAGAGCCAGCAGGGAAAACTATGCCTTGTTCTAAAGCTCTTTGGGAACCGCTTGCGTAGCCCCACAGACCTGGGGGCTGCGGGCTTTCCTGCTGCCTTCAGCCTCGACACCACCCTTTCCCACTTGGCGCCGCGCCAGGCACAAAAATGGCCATACGGCTGGAGATGGGTCCCCCGCCCAAAGAGCCAGCAGGGAAAACTATGCCTTGTTCTAAAGCTCTTTGGGAACCGCTTGCATAGCCCCACAGACCTGGGAGCTGCAGGCTTTCCTGCTGTCTTCAGCCTCAAAGCCACCCTTTCCCACTTGGCGCCCTATCAGGCACAAAAATGGCCTATGGGTGGAGATGGGTCCCATGCCCAAAGAGCCAGCAGGGAAAACTATGCCTTGTTCTAAAGCTCTTTGGGAACCGCTTGCTTGGCCCCACAGACGTGGGGGCTGCGGGCTTTCCTGCTGTCTTCAGCCTCGACACCACCCTTTCCCACTTGGCGCCCTATCAGGCACAAAAATGGCCATACGGCTGGAGATGGGTCCCCCGCCCAAAGAGCCAGCAGGGAAAACTATGCCTTGTTCTAAAGCTCTTTGGGAACCGCTTGCGTAGCCCCACAGACCTGGGGGCTGCAGGCTTTGCTGCTGCCTTCAGCCTCGACAGCACCCTTACCCACTTGGCGCCGCGCCAGGCACAAAAATGGCCATACGGCTGGAGATGGGTCCCCCGCCCAAAGAGACAGCAGGGAAAACTATGCCTTGTTCTAAAGCTCTTTGGGAACCGCTTGCGTAGCCCCACAGACCTGGGGGCTGCGGGCTTTCCTGCTGCCTTCAGCGTCAAAACCACCCTTTCCCACTACGCACCGCGCCAGGCACAAAAATGGCCATACGGCTGGAGATGGGTCCCCCGCCCAAAGAGCCAGCAGGGAAAACTATGCCTTCTTCTAAAGCTCTTTGGGAACCGCTTGCTTGGCCCCACAGACGTGGGGGCTGCGGGCTTTCCTGCTGCCTTCAGCCTCAAAACCACCCTATGCCACTACGCACCGCGTCAGGCACAAAAATAGCCATACGGCTGGAGATGGGTCCCCCACCCAAAGAGCCAGCAGGGAAAACTATGCCTTGTTCTAAAGCTCTTTGGGAACCGCTTGCGTAGCCCCACAGACCTGGGGGCTGCAGGCTTTCCTGCTGTCTTCAGCCTCAAAGCCACCCTTTCCCACTTGGCGCCCTATCAGGCACAAAAATGGCCTATGGGTGGAGATGGGTCCCATGCCCAAAGAGCCAGCAGGGAAAACTATGCCTTGTTCTAAAGCTCTTTGGGAACCGCTTGCGTAGCCCCACAGACGTGGCGGCTGCGGGCTTTCCTGCTGCCTTCAGCCTCGATACCACCATTTCCCACTTGGCGCTGCGCCATGCACAAAAATGGCCATACGGCTGGAGATGAGTCCCCCGCCCAAAGAGCCAGCAGGGAAAACTATGCCTTGTTCTAAAGCTCTTTGGGAACCGCTTGCGTAGCCGCACAGACCTGGGGGCTGCGGGCTTTCCTGCTGCCTTTAGCCTCGACACCACCCTTTCCCTCTTGGCGCCGGGCCAGGCACAAAAATGGCCATATGGCTGGAGATGGGTCCCATGCCCAAAGAGCCAGCAGGGAAAACTATGCCTTGTTCTAAAGGTCTCTGGGAACCGCTTGCGTAGCCCCACAGACCTGGGGGCTGCGGGCTTTGCTGCTGCCTTCAGCCTCAAAGCCACCCTTTCCCACTTGGCGCCGCGCCAGGCACAAAAATGGCCATACGGCTGGAGATGGGTCCCATGCCCAAAGAGCCAGCAGGGAAAACTATGCCTTGTTCTAAAGCTCTTTGGGAACCGCTTGCTTGGCCCCACAGACCTGGGGGCTGCAGGCTTTGCTGCTGCCTTCAGCCTCGACACCACCCTTACCCACTTGGCGCCGCGCCAGGCACAAAAATGGCCATACGGCTGGAGATGGGTCCCCCGCCCAAAGAGCCAGCAGGGAAAACTATGCCTTGTTCTAAAGCTCTTTGGGAACCGCTTGCGTAGCCCCTCAGACCTGGGGGCTGCGGGCTTTCCTGCTGCCTTCAGCGTCAAAACCACCCTATGCCACTACGCACCGCGTCAGGCACAAAAATAGCCATACGGCTGGAGATGGGTCCCCCGCCCAAAGAGCCATCAGGGAAAACTATGCCTTGTTCTAAAGCTCTTTGGGAACCGCTTGCGTAGCCCCACAGACCTGGGGGCTGCAGGCTTTCCTGCTGTCTTCAGCCTCAAAGCCACCCTTTCCCACTTGGCGCCCTATCAGGCACAAAAATGGCCTATGGGTGGAGATGGGTCCCATGCCCAAAGAGCCAGCAGGGAAAACTATGCCTTGTTCTAAAGCTCTTTGGGAACCGCTTGCGTAGCCCTAGAGACGTGGGGGCTGCGGGCTTTCCTGCTGCCTTCAGCCTCAATACCACCATTTCCCACTTGGCGCTGCGCCATGCACAAAAATGGCCATACGGCTGGAGATGGGTCCCCCGCCCAAAGAGCCAGCAGGGAAAACTATGCCTTGTTCTAAAGCTCTTTGGGAACCACTTGCGTAGCCCCACAGACCTGGGGGCTGCGGGCTTTCCTGCTGCCTTTAGCCTCGACACCACCCTTTCCCTCTTGGCGCCGCGCCAGGCACAAAAATGGCCGTACGGCTGGAGATGGGTCCCCCGCCCAAAGAGCCAGCAGGGAAAACTATGCCTTGTTCTAAAGCTCTTTGGGAACCGCTTGCGTAGCCGCACAGACCTGGGGGCTGCGGGCTTTCCTGCTGCCTTCAGCCTCAAAGCCACCCTTTCCCACTTTGCGCCGCATCAGGCACAAAAATGGATATACGGCTGGAGATGGGTCCCCCGCCCAAAGAGCCAGCAGGGAAAACTATGCCTTGTTCTAAAGCTCTTTGGGAACCGCTTGCGTAGCCCCACAGACCTGGGGGCTGCAGGCTTTCCTGCTGCCTTCAGCCTCAAAACCACCCTTTCCCACTACGCAACGCGCCAGGCATAAAAATAGCCATACGACTGGAGATGGGTCCCCCGCCCAAAGAGCCAGCAGGGAAAACTATGCCTTGTTCTAAAGCTCTTTGGGAACCGCTTGCGTAGCCCCACAGACCTTGGGGCTGCGGGCTTTCCTGCTGCCTTCAGCCTCGACAGCACCCTTTCCCACTTGGCGCCGCGCCAGGCACAAAAATGGCCTATGTCTGGAGATGGGTCCCATGCCCTAAGAGCCAGCTGGGAAAACTATGCCTTGTTCTAAAGCTCTTTGGGAACCGCTTGCGTAGCACCACAGACCTGGGGGTTGCGGGCTTTGCTCCTGCCTTCAGCCTCAAAGCCACCCTTTCCCACCTGGCGCCGCGCCAGGCTCAAAAATGGCCATACGGCTGGAGATGGGTCCCCCGCCCAGAGAGCCAGCAGGGAAAACTATGCCTTGTTCTAAAGCTCTTTGGGAACCGCTTGCATAGCCCCACAGACCTGGGGGCTGCGGGCTTTCCTGCTGTCTTCAGCCTCAAAGCAACCCTTTCCCACTTGGCGCCCTATCAAGCACAAAAATGGCCTATGGCTGGAGATGGGTCCCATGCCCAAAGAGCCAGCAGGGAAAACTATGCCTTGTTCTAAAGCTCTTTGGGAACCGCTTGCTTGGCCCCAGAGACCTGGGGGCTGCGGGCTTTCCTGCTGCCTTCAGCCTCAAAACCACCCTTTCCCACTTGGCCCCCGGCCAGGCACAAAAATGGCCATACGGCTGGAGATGGGTCCCCCGCCCAAAGAGCCAGCAGGGAAAACTATGCCTTGTTCTAAAGCTCTTTGGGAACCGCTTGCGTAGCCCCACAGACCTGGGGGCTGCGGGCTTTGCTGCTGCCTTCAGCGTCAAAACCACCCTTTCCCACTACGCACCGCGCCAGGCACAAAAATGGCCATACGGCTGGAGATGGGTCCCCTGCCCAAAGAGCCAGCTGGGAAAACTATGCCTTGTTCTAAAGCTCTTTGGGAACCGCTTGCTTGGCCCCACAGACGTGGGGGCTGCGGGCTTTCCTGCTGCCTTCAGCCTCAAAACCACCCTATGCCACTACGCACCGCGTCAGGCACAAAAATAGCCATACGGCTGGAGATGGGTCCCCCACCCAAAGAGCCAGCAGGGAAAACTATGCCTTGTTCTAAAGCTCTTTGGGAACCGCTTGCGTAGCCCCACAGACCTGGGGGCTGCAGGCTTTCCTGCTGCCTTCAGCCTCAAAGCCACCCTTTCCCACTTGGCGCCCTATCAGGCACAAAAATGGCCTATGGGTGGAGATGGGTCCCATGCCCAAAGAGCCAGCAGGGAAAACTATGCCTTGTTCTAAAGCTCTTTGGGAACCGCTTGCGTAGCCCCACAGACGTGGCGGCTGCGGGCTTTCCTGCTGCCTTCAGCCTCGATACCACCATTTCCCACTTGGCGCTGCGCCATGCACAAAAATGGCCATACGGCTGGAGATGAGTCCCCCGCCCAAAGAGCCAGCAGGGAAAACTATGCCTTGTTCTAAAGCTCTTTGGGAACCGCTTGCGTAGCCGCACAGACCTGGGGGCTGCGGGCTTTCCTGCTGCCTTTAGCCTCGACACCACCCTTTCCCTCTTGGCGCCGGGCCAGGCACAAAAATGGCCATATGGCTGGAGATGGGTCCCATGCCCAAAGAGCCAGCAGGGAAAACTATGCCTTGTTCTAAAGGTCTCTGGGAACCGCTTGCGTAGCCCCACAGACCTGGGGGCTGCGGGCTTTGCTGCTGCCTTCAGCCTCAAAGCCACCCTTTCCCACTTGGCGCCGCGCCAGGCACAAAAATGGCCATACGGCTGGAGATGGGTCCCATGCCCAAAGAGCCAGCAGGGAAAACTATGCCTTGTTCTAAAGCTCTTTGGGAACCGCTTGCTTGGCCCCACAGACCTGGGGGCTGCAGGCTTTGCTGCTGCCTTCAGCCTCGACACCACCCTTACCCACTTGGCGCCGCGCCAGGCACAAAAATGGCCATACGGCTGGAGATGGGTCCCCCGCCCAAAGAGCCAGCAGGGAAAACTATGCCTTGTTCTAAAGCTCTTTGGGAACCGCTTGCGTAGCCCCTCAGACCTGGGGGCTGCGGGCTTTCCTGCTGCCTTCAGCGTCAAAACCACCCTATGCCACTACGCACCGCGTCAGGCACAAAAATAGCCATACGGCTGGAGATGGGTCCCCCGTCCAAAGAGCCAGCAGGGAAAACTATGCCTTGTTCTAAAGCTCTTTGGGAACCGCTTGCGTAGCCCCACAGACCTGGGGGCTGCAGGCTTTCCTGCTGTCTTCAGCCTCAAAGCCACCCTTTCCCACTTGGCGCCCTATCAGGCACAAAAATGGCCTATGGGTGGAGATGGGTCCCATGCCCAAAGAGCCAGCAGGGAAAACTATGCCTTGTTCTAAAGCTCTTTGGGAACCGCTTGCGTAGCCCTAGAGACGTGGGGGCTGCGGGCTTTCCTGCTGCCTTCAGCCTCAATACCACCATTTCCCACTTGGCGCTGCGCCATGCACAAAAATGGCCATACGGCTGGAGATGGGTCCCCCGCCCAAAGAGCCAGCAGGGAAAACTATGCCTTGTTCTAAAGCTCTTTGGGAACCGCTTGCGTAGCCCCACAGACCTGGGGGCTGCGGGCTTTCCTGCTGCCTTTAGCCTCGACACCACCCTTTCCCTCTTGGCGCCGGGCCAGGCACAAAAATGGCCGTACGGCTGGAGATGGGTCCCCCGCCCAAAGAGCCAGCAGGGAAAACTATGCCTTGTTCTAAAGCTCTTTGGGAACCGCTTGCGTAGCCGCACAGACCTGGGGGCTGCGGGCTTTCCTGCTGCCTTCAGCCTCAAAGCCACCCTTTCCCACTTTGCGCCGCATCAGGCACAAAAATGGATATACGGCTGGAGATGGGTCCCCCGCCCAAAGAGCCAGCAGGGAAAACTATGCCTTGTTCTAAAGCTCTTTGGGAACCGCTTGCGTAGCCCCACAGACCTGGGGGCTGCAGGCTTTCCTGCTGCCTTCAGCCTCAAAACCACCCTTTCCCACTACGCAACGCGCCAGGCATAAAAATAGCCATACGACTGGAGATGGGTCCCCCGCCCAAAGAGCCAGCAGGGAAAACTATGCCTTGTTCTAAAGCTCTTTGGGAACCGCTTGCGTAGCCCCACAGACCTTGGGGCTGCGGGCTTTCCTGCTGCCTTCAGCCTCGACAGCACCCTTTCCCACTTGGCGCCGCGCCAGGCACAAAAATGGCCTATGTCTGGAGATGGGTCCCATGCCCTAAGAGCCAGCTGGGAAAACTATGCCTTGTTCTAAAGCTCTTTGGGAACCGCTTGCGTAGCACCACAGACCTGGGGGTTGCGGGCTTTGCTCCTGCCTTCAGCCTCAAAGCCACCCTTTCCCACCTGGCGCCGCGCCAGGCTCAAAAATGGCCATACGGCTGGAGATGGGTCCCCCGCCCAGAGAGCCAGCAGGGAAAACTATGCCTTGTTCTAAAGCTCTTTGGGAACCGCTTGCATAGCCCCACAGACCTGGGGGCTGCGGGCTTTCCTGCTGTCTTCAGCCTCAAAGCAACCCTTTCCCACTTGGCGCCCTATCAAGCACAAAAATGGCCTATGGCTGGAGATGGGTCCCATGCCCAAAGAGCCAGCAGGGAAAACTATGCCTTGTTCTAAAGCTCTTTGGGAACCGCTTGCTTGGCCCCACAGACCTGGGGGCTGCGGGCTTTCCTGCTGCCTTCAGCCTCAAAACCACCCTTTCCCACTTGGCCCCCGGCCAGGCACAAAAATGGCCATACGGCTGGAGATGGGTCCCCCGCCCAAAGAGCCAGCAGGGAAAATTATGCCTTGTTCTAAAGCTCTTTGGGAACCGCTTGCGTAGCCCCACAGTCCTGGGGGCTGCGGGCTTTCCTGCTGCCTTCAGCCTCAAAGCCACCCTTTCCCACTTGGCGCTGCGCCATGCACAAAAATGGCCATACGGCTGGAGATGGGTCCCCCGCCCAAAGAGCCAGCAGGGAAAACTATGCCTTGTTCTAAAGCTCTTTGGGAACCGTTTGCGTAGCCCCACAGACCTGGGGGCTGCGGGCTTTCCTGCTGCCTTTAGCCTCGACACAACCCTTTCCCACTTGGCGCCGCGCCAGGCTCAAAAATGGCCATACGGCTGGAGATGGGTCCCCCTCCCAGAGAGCCAGCAGGGAAAACTATGCCTTGTTCTAAAGCTCTTTGGGAACCGCTTGCGTAGCCCCACAGACCTGGGGGCTGCGGGCTTTCCTGCTGCCTTCAAGCCTCAAAGCCACCCTTTCCCACTGGGCGCCGGGCCAGGCACAAAAATGGCCTATGGCTGGAGATGGGTCCCCCACCCAAAGAGCCAGCAGGGAAAACTATGCCTTGTTCTAAAGCTCTTTGGGAACCGCTTGCTTGGCCCCACAGACGTGGGGGCTGCGGGCTTTCCTGCTGCCTTCAGCCTCGACACCACCCTTTCCCACTTGGCGCCGCGCCAGGCACAAAAATGGCCATACGGCTGGAGATGGGTCCCCCGCCCAAAGAGCCAGCAGGGAAAACTATGCCTTGTTCTAAAGCTCTTTGGGAACCGCTTGCGTAGCCCCACAGACCTGGGGGCTGCGGGCTTTCCTGCTGCCTTCAGCCTCAAAACCAGCCTTTCCCACTTGGCACTGCTCCAGGCTCAAAAATGGCCATACGGCTGCAGATGGGTCCCCCGCCCAGAGAGCCAGCAGGGAAAACTATGCCTTGTTCTAAAGCTCTTTGGGAACCGCTTGCGTAGCCCCACAGACCTGGGGGCTGCGGGCTTTCCTGCTGCCTTCAGCCTCAAAGCCACCCTTTCCCACTTGGCGCCGGGCCAGGCACAAAAATGGCCATACGGCTGGAGATGGGTCCCCCGCCCAAAGAGCCAGCAGGGAAAACTATGCCTTGTTCTAAAGCTGTTTGGGAACCGCTTGCTTGGCCCCACAGACCTGGGGGCTGCAGGCTTTGCTGCTGCCTTCAGCCTCAACACCACCCTTTCCCACTACGCACCGCGCCAGGCACAAAAATGGCCATACGGCTGGAGATGGGTCCCCTGCCAAAAGAGCCAGCAGGGAAAACTATGCCTTGTTCTAAAGCTCTTTGGGAACCACTTGCGTAGCCCCACAGACCTGGGGGCTGCGGGCTTTCCTGCTGCCTTCAGATTCAAAGCCACCCTTTCCCTCTTGGGGCTTCGCTAGGCACAAAAATGGCCATACGGCTGGAGATGGGTCCCCCGCCCAAAGAGCCAGCAGGGAAAATTATGCCTTGTTCTAAAGCTCTTTGGGAACCGCTTGCGTAGCCCCACACACCTGGGGGCTGCAGGCTTTCCTGCTGCCTTCAGCCTCGACAGCACCCTTTCCCACTTGGCTTCGCGCCAGGCACAAAAATGGCCTATGGCTGGAGATGGGTCCCATGCCCTAAGAGCCAGCTGGGAAAACTATGCCTTGTTCTAAAGCTCTTTGGGAACCGCTTGCGTAGCACCACAAACCTGGGGGCTGCAGGCTTTGCTCCTGCCTTCAGCCTCAAAGCCACCCTTTCCCACCTGGCGCCGCGCCAGGCTCAAAAATGGCCATACGGCTGGAGATGGGTCCCCCGCCCAGAGAGCCAGCAGGGAAAACTATGCCTTGTTCTAAAGCTCTTTGGGAACCGCTTGCGTAGCCCCACAGACCTGGGGGCTGCGGGCTTTCCTGCTGCCTTCAGCCTCGACACCACCCTTTCCCACTTGGCACCCTATCAAGAACAAAAATGGCCTATGGCTGGAGATGGGTCCCATGCCCAAAGAGCCAGCAGGGAAAACTATGCCTTGTTCTAAAGCTCTTTGGGAACCGCTTGCGTAGCCCCACAGACCTGGGGGCTGCGGGCTTTCCTGCTGCCTTCAGCCTCAAAACCACCCTTTCCCACTTGGCCCCCGGCCAGGCACAAAAATGGCCATACGGCTGGAGATGGGTCCCCCGCCCAAAGAGCCAGCAGGGAAAATTATGCCTTGTTTTAAAGCTCTTTGGGAACCGCTTGCGTAGCCCTACAGACCTGGGGGCTGCGGGCTTTCCTGCTGCATTCAAGCCTCAAAGCCACCCTTTCCCACTGGGCGCCGGGCCAGGCACAAAAATGGCCTGTGGCTGGAGATGGGTCCCCCGCCCAAAGAGCCAGCAGGGAAAACTATGCCTTGTTCTAAAGCTCTTTGGGAACCGCTTGCTTGGCCCCACAGACCTGGGTGCTGCAGGCTTTGCTGCTGCCTTCAGCCTCAAAGCCACCCTTTCCCACTTGGCGCCCTATCAAGCACAAAAATGGCCTATGGCTGGAGATGGGTCCCATGCCCAAAGAGCCAGCAGGGAAAACTATGCCTTGTTCTAAAGCTCTTTGGGAACCGCTTGCTTGGCCCCACAGACCTGGGGGCTGCGGGCTTTCCTGCTGCCTTCAGCCTCGACACCACCCTTTCCCACTTGGCGCCGCGCCAGGCACAAAAATGGCCATACGGCTGGAGATGGGTCCCCCGCCCAGAGAGCCAGCAGGGAAAACTATGCCTTGTTCTAAAGCTCTTTGGGAACCGCTTGCGTAGCCGCACAGACCTGGGGGCTGCGGGCTTTCCTGCTGCCTTCAGCCTCAAAGCCACCCTTTCCCACTTGGCGCCGGGCCAGGCACAAAAATGGCCATATGGCTGGAGATGGGTCCCATGCCCAAAGAGCCAGCAGGGAAAACTATGCCTTGTTCTAAAGCTCTTTGGGAACCGCTTGCGTAGCCCCACAGACCTGGGGGCTGCGGGCTTTCCTGCTGCCTTCAGCCTCGACAGCACCCTTTCCCACTTGGCGCCGCGCCAGGCACAAAAATGGCCATACGGCTGGAGATGGGTCCCCCGCCCAAAGAGCCAGCAGGGAAAACTATGCCTTGTTCTAAAGCTCTTTGGGAACCGCTTGCGTAGCCCCACAGACCTGGGGGCTGCAGTCTTTGCTGCTGCCTTCAGCGTCAAAACCACCCTTTCCCACTACGCACCGCGCCAGGCACAAAAATGGCCATACGGCTGGAGATGGGTCCCCCGCCCAAAGAGCCAGCAGGGAAAACTATGCCTTGTTCTAAAGCTCTTTGGGAACCGCTTGCTTGGCCCCACACACGTGGGGGCTGCGGGCTTTCCTGCTGCCTTCAGCCTCAAAACCACCCTATGCCACTACGCACCGCGTCAGGCACAAAAATAGCCATACGGCTGGAGATGGGTCCCCCACCCAAAGAGCCAGCAGGGAAAATTATGCCTTGTTCTAAAGCTCTTTGGGAACCGCTTGCGTAGCCGCACAGACCTGGGGGCTGCGGGCTTTCCTGCTGCCTTCAGCCTCAAAGCCACCCTTTCGCACTTGGGGCTTCGCCAGGCACAAAAATGGCCATACGGCTGGAGTTGGGTCCCCCACCCAAAGAGCGAGCAGGGAAAACTATGCCTTGTTCTAAAGCTCTTTGGGAACCGCTTGCGTAGCCCCACAGACCTGGGGGCTGCGGGCTTTCCTGCTGCCTTCAGCCTCAAAGCCACCCTTTCCCACTTGGCGCTGGGTCAGGGACAAAAATGGCCATACGGCTGGAGATGGGTCCCCCGCCCAAAGAGCCAGCAGGGAAAACTATGCCTTGTTCTAAAGCTCTTTGGGAACCGCTTGCATAGCCCCACAGACCTGGGGGCTGCGGGCTTTCCTGCTGCCTTAAGCCTCGACACCACCCTTTCCCTCTTGGCGCCGCGCCAGGCACAAAAATGGCCGTACGGCTGGAGATGGGTCCCCCGCCCAAAGAGCCAGCAGGGAAAACTATGCCTTGTTCTAAAGCTCTTTGGGAACTGCTTGCGTAGCCTCACAGACCTGGGGGCTGCGGGCTTTCCTGCTGCCTTCAGCCTCAAAGCCACCCTTTCCCACTTGGCGCCGCATCAGGCACAAAAATGGCCATACGGCTGGAGATGGGTCCCCCGCCCAAAGAGCCAGCAGGGAAAACTATGCCTTGTTCTAAAGCTCTTTGGGAACCGCTTGCGTAGCCCCACAGACCTGGGGGCTGCAGGCTTTCCTGCTGCCTTCAGCCTCAAAACCACCCTTTCCCACTACGCAACGCGCATGGCATAAAAATAGCCATACGACTGGAGATGGGTCCCCCGCCCAAAGAGCCAGCAGGGAAAACTATGCCTTGTTCTAAAGCTCTTTGGGAACCGCTTGCGTAGCCCCACAGACCTTGGGGCTGCGGGCTTTCCTGCTGCCTTCAGCCTCGACAGCACCCTTTCCCACTTGGCTTCGCGCCAGGCACAAAAATGGCCTATGGCTGGAGATGGGTCCCATGCCCTAAGAGCCAGCTGGGAAAACTATGCCTTGTTCTAAAGCTCTTTGGGAACCGCTTGCGTAGCCCCACAGAC